>NW_019394322.1:0-208354 GCF_000612105.2 Orussus abietinus
GAAACCAGCTGCTGGCGGTTAATACCCTCTTCAGCAAAACACTATTCGAGCCCGTCTTCCCCAGCCCGAGGATTTACGACCCTCGGGGATTGACTGACAATCGCGAGTTGGTTTAGTGTCGCAGAACAAGACTTGTCAATAGTAGATTCGCCTTCGGTAATTTCACCTCCTACATTTGTTACATGAGGTTACATGGGAATACTGAAGGAATGCTGAATATTCACAAAGGGACAAAGCCGAAATTATGGATGGTCCATGGGCGGCCCTATTGCAGGGATCACTGGTGAGAAGACGTCATTGTTGTCTAAACAACCGATAAGGCTGAACTAAGGCTGTCCCTATGAGAAGTGGGCAGAAAGAGCACTTAGTCTTATTGTTAGACAATAGAATCAAGCAGTTGGCTTTTATTCGGAATATTCTAGTTTTGAGGCATACATGCGTATTTGTCTTATAATAAGCCATCATACCAGGCTGCGCGGTCGACGAATAATAGGAAACTGTCAATAGTAGACACATATATCTAAATACCTCCTACAATACTTTTCTTGCTATTTTAGTATTATCAAACTTCCATTAATTTAACATGTTCTCCTCGTTGTAAATATTGTTTAGGGTTGTTCATCCCAGAGCGATCGGTAAAATTTCTTCAGATATTACTAATGATTAGTGTGCATGTGTATTAGAATGAATTGAATAAATTAGAAATCATAGAATTCATTTTAAATGCGAGCTGGATTTAAAGTTTCTTGAATAATTCTGAATTATAAACGTGTCTCAATTCGATAGGTAGAAACGTTTTCCTTGACATTTCAATATACTATGCTCTCTCGTATTCCCCATACGCTACGTTTAAATCCATGAAATTGCGAGCAAATCTGATGTACGATTATGCATGGAATAATGCGCGGTGGTTGAATATTAGTAATTAATTACCCAATTTCTTCCTGATCAAATTAAAGGTCAAATTATTCCTGGCCATCCGATGGATTGATTTGAAAGTGCACGTATAATTACGGTTTAAATACATTTAACTCAGCGTATAATACTTTCTCTAAATATACACAGATAAAGCTACATGGTCATCAACATTCCGAGTATAGTACAAGTTACGTTACAATAATCTAATTGTGCTCGATGGTTCACGGTGTAACGGCGAAAATCGAATCGGATATATCTGTTGTCTCGCGTACCCTATGAAATCCTTTCTTTGATATTCCCTCGTTAAACTTTCCGCTCCAAAGATACGAGTATAATGCTTCATTATCTGAATTCGTTATAAAATCGATCGGAACTTTCATTACGCTTCAAATAACTGTTTCGTTGGATATTCATTCTGCGTTTCTTTGCACGATGTTCATTCGAATACGAAAATAATTCAGCTGAAGATTGCACACACGTTTTACATTCGTAGTAACGCGAAATATCTGCATACTGCGATTATCGTATATCGAATATATGCCCTCGTATCAAGAGTAGTATTTTCTAAAAAAATGTGAGTTTGAAGGATGTACTTCTTTAATTTCATTGGCTCCCGAAATTCGGTGCAAGCATCTCGAATCCAAAGCCCAAAACGATAACTCGTAAGATTTAATCGCATAATCATTCCACGGTACGGATTGCTTCCCTGTGGTTATCGTTCCACCTCGAAAATATGTCGAGGCCTCGTGCTCTATCAGGTTTCCTTCTCGAATTATAGGTTGGTTATCATCGAGGATACATCTTCGCACATCCGCTCCCTCTCGTCTCTCGAGGGTCGTGCTCGGCAAGAAAGCTTACCCTTTTCCCGGAGTCGCACCCTTCGTACGCTCTCCGTCGACATCGAGCACCCTCTAAATAATTCCAGTGAAAAGGAAACAGAGAAAACACGGCCACTCCCGACGATACGCCACGAGCCTCAAACAAAGGAGATAAGATGTTAATTAAGATGACCGGTTCCCCGGCTTCCCTTTTCCGCACTCACAGTTTTCCGGGCGCTGCGCGACATTACCGATGGGGCTAAGTCGGACGCAGGTCGGGTTAAGTCGGGGTAAGTCGGGGGTGAGGACCGGGGCGAAGCCGCTGAATAAGGAAGAAGATATTTAGCGATAACGCAGAACCTGGAGACCTGTCCAATCTGCGATCTTCCGCACCCTTTTGCATTTTTACCCCTTTTCATTCCTCCGTATCCTCCTTTGCGTATACATGCGCCTTCCATTCTCCGGCTAAACGACTTGCACCTTGCACATGAGCTCTCGAACACGGGAACGCACGAATACCACCGTACGGACTGGAAGTTGGTTACCGGCAAGTGGGCCGTAAGTGCGTGGCAAGTGGGTGGCGAGGGCAACGGAGTTTCGCGCCCCGCACCCTCTTCTTTCTCCAAAACTGCCGCCTCGCAGTAAAGAGCGAAACGTTTGGAAACTGGGAACCGGAGCGCGATATTCTCCACGATTTATGTACACACCCTGGTCCTTATGTGTACGTATAATGTGCATACGAGGGACGGCGGAGGCGCAGTCGGCGACGGAACTGAACGGACGCATCCCGAGAGGTCTTCAAGGTATCTCCTGCAAAAATGAAGGAGACAGCCTCGAAACGCGAGGATCCAGGAGAAAATTTGCAATTCCTTAAGGAATGGGATCCGACGAGTCGGACTCGCGCGTTTCGCGTATCGCCAGGGACGTGTATTCGTATTTCCGCACGTATCGCGTAAACCCGATTCGCGAAGGAAGAGGGCAAAGGGAAGGAGAAGCGGTCCTCCGTCGCTCGAATCCCCGTTGTGTCGGAGGTGGCGTCCCTCTCCTCCATTTTAGGGAAACTGGGATCAGAATACCTTATGTATTCACCGGGCGTATCGGGGGAAGAAATTTCCAGGACCTGCCACCTTCATGACCCTAAGCCCCGGCAAATCGTGCCTTACCTTAGATCCCTTTTGCGCGAACGACTCCGCGACCGGCCCCTTTCGGCTCGTCGGATTTTCTAGGTCCGCGTATTACGTATGTATATCTCGCGTGATTTGTCGCCCTCCGACGGGTTTCCGAGACCGCAAAATTATGTCCCCTTCTGTCGGCCTCCCGGCCGGATGGACTGTCAGCCGGGAACGCTAAGTTTTCTTGATAATTCATCTACTCGTAATGGCCGTTGCGACGCGAAGACGTTGGCCGATAGCGTGACTGCAAATTGCGCCCGACTTTAGTTGTCGGTTGCTTCGGTGGAAATAAGGCGATATGCGCGATAACGATGGACAAATTGACTTGCAAGCGAGGGATTTCTGCTTGTACAAGTGGAAAGTACGTTTCCTCGTCGACATACCCGGAAGGGCAGTTAAAAACTTTGCAAGGAAATTCTTGGAGATGGAAATATTAGAGAAATTTATTCTCCAGGATCGGTATCGTAATGGGACGTCGAGAGGAAATGATCGCTGAGGTGGTTAGGAAAACTTCAATGGGTACGTCGTATTCAATAAGTTTGGGCATTTCGTCCGTTTTGGGAGGCGACGATCCCTTGTAAATGGATTCACATAGATCTACGAGCAGAGATACTGCATACAGTCGTCTCGGCACCGTTGCGCTCCAGATAGCGATCGACGTAAGTCCCAAGCAGTTAAAGGTGCGGATCCAATTGCAGGGTCGCAATTCATGTTTCATCTGCAACAAATCGACGATCCGCGTAATTGGAGAGCTACGTATCTCCGATTAGATAATTGTAATTTCTCGTCCTCCATTAGATTCGAAGCGATTCCTCTTTTTACCGGTTACATCAAATACAAAGGTGCCGATTTACGCCAAAGGCGACATTCTACCGTCTTGCAACTGCGCCTCTTCTCTCCCTTTTCGTTTTGTTTGCCTCCTTTACGTAACCCTACTCCGTCCCATCGGTAGAAATCGGTGATTGTCACATTATATATATTATATATATATAACATATTTTACATCATAGTTACAAGTACCCATTACATCTTATTTAACCACTAAATTAACCCTTTGCACCCAATGCCTTTTTCGCCCGGACGAACCAGCAACTCGAGACGATTTTCCGCATACTTGGTGAATTTATTCCAGCTAACTTAAAATGATTTCACATATAAGTTAACGTATAAAACCATTATATTTTAATATTTTAAGTATCCGTACATGTGAAAGTAGAAAATTTGTTAAATATTAAGGACTGTATTGCTGCTTTGTATGATATTTTATAAAACAATCGCCAAGATGCATCCTCGGCTTGTCGGGACAATTGTTGCAGTAATATGTTGTTTGATGTCTTTCGCCGGGCTTATTTCGTTGAGCGCAAACCTTGCAATCCTTCTTAACTCCTGTTAGAATGACATGTAGCTTTCCATTCCATCGAATTTCATCGAAACTAAAGGTCAATGTAGAAGCTCGATCACGAGTCTGGCGGAAATCTAATCTCAATTGGTCAACCAAAGTTTTTTCCATCCTGCAGATGACTAAGCGGCTGTTCGTTTCTCTGCTTTTTTATTGACTCGTAAAGAATATAAGAATTAACTGAACAAATCTCTAAACCCCCCAAAAATTAAACCACCATTTCAAGAGCTTTCTCAGAAAACAGGATGTCGAGGCATATTGGTCCACTCGATTAACGCCACCCATATATTTTATATAGTTTATGGGTTAACATTGATTTTTTTTACAGTAACTTCAATATCTCGTAAAATCCTTTTTACAGGAGTTATTCCCGCATTATTCCAAGTGGTAAAGGATGTGACAATCCTTTTGTCTTTCCATGCCAGAACTAAAGTATTACCTTTGTGGGATGCTACCATAGATTTCTTGCAGAGGGACCCCCCTGCGCCATCTGTGATTTCCAGGTCAATTACATTTTCACTCCGAGACCTCGTATTCCCATCGTTTTAGCATAGAAGCGCATACAACACTTTGTTTGCCTTTATCCCGTTCAAATGCGAGTTTATCGATTACCAGAGTGTTCTAAATTGTCATAAAATTGTCCTGACCCTCTCGTTTCTCATATCAGAGCCTTCGATAATTGTATATTGATCGAAATATGAGAGCTCGACGCCATTTTGGTTCTGGTCTGGGCTAAGTTAAAAAATTTTTTCCAAAAATCCAAATTTTGAATGTGTCAGGACAATTCTTAGATGATCAGGAGTGATGTGTCAAAGTTTCGGACAGCTTGGTCTAATACCCTTAAAAAAAAGTGTTGTATTCGAATCGACTGATTTGAAGGGGGTTTCACTTCACCTTAAACTCTACTCTCGAAATGAAGAGTAGTTTCTACAATCGTAATTACATACTTAGTCCCTTATTTCGAATCATCCCTCGCACAAGATAAAGGCTACAGTCTCAAAAGGGCCATTCTGACGGAGGAATCAAAACAGAGAGTCATATGTCCCCATGAATAGCAAACGGGCAGAAAAGTCGATAATCGAGGTTGACGGTGACAGGATGGCAGGGTGGAGTAAAAAGTGGGAAAGCCCGAGATGTCGATGATCAGGCGGGACGAGCTCGTAGTTACGACGCGAGCACATTTTTTATCGCGTCCTTTCCTCGCCTCAAACTTTTCTAACTGGAGCCTTTTTACGGTCACATTTACGAACACACCCGCCTTTTCCCTAGGCCCGCCAGCGGAGGAAAGAAGAAAGAAATGGCCACCGCGTAAAATAACTGACTGGCCGGCGTTACATACTGACCGCTTTTATCTCCGGGTGTATAATACGCCCCGACCGTAACGAGAACGAATTTAAAGACTACTTCGTGTCACGCTTGTTTTCCTTTTATTCCCGCCGTTATTCGCAACATAATGTTATCTCCCAACCGACCTCCCATGCGGCGTCACCGTAGCTACGTCACTCGTAACTACATTCGCTCCGAAACTCACCAGCCGCGTTGCCACTTTTGAAATAACGCGATAAACACGTTCTAGAGCCACGGTAATGGGACGCTAAGCCGAGCCTGGCTCGCCCCTGGTTATCAATTTTGTTTTCGAATTCACCGCTCGGTTTTCCCTACTTCCTCTCGCAGTGCAGGGTTAACGACGTCGTCGAGCTCGGACCGGCTAGAAATGGCATCTGTTTCCGCGTTCTTATATTTTTCCTCCCTTTGTCGAATTAACTTCCCGAAAAAAACAGAAATCGGCACACTTTGCTTCCTTTCGTTTTTTATTGTTTTTTTACATGGACAATAGAGAAGAGGACGATCTACCTCCATGAAAAAAAGCGGAACTGAAATCGACTCTCTATATATGGCGGCTCGTCCAGATTGTTGTCAGACCAGTAGCATCAAACACTAGATAGACGTCACATTTACCTTACCGTCATTTACGAAATTATTTTCATCAGATTTTAATTAAAATTTACCGGAAAAAGTAAAAAGACCGGATATTCATCGTCAAAGTATCAAAAGATGGCACTATTTACTAAGTAAATTACTCGAAAAATGAGGAGCTAATTTAACCCTTTGTGGTCGTATGTCTACTCTCAGCCACCAAAATTCTCTTGATCTTTGGTAAATACGACCGCAAAGGGTAAATATTGCCTTGGAATTATTATTTTGCACAGCTGATTTCGGTACAGCCATACTTCAGACAGGTTAGATTAATAATTCACCGAGCCGACTGCTTATGGGGCGCAGAAACTTGTTTCCGTTTATACAATCAAACACTCTGTACAAACGAAATAATTCTTCCTAAAGAATCGTTGGCGATCTGAAAAGGAAAACGAATTGATGTCCATTTCAATTTTTCAAATTGTGTCTCGCAACCCGGATCATCCCTTCCCGCCATTGCCAAAACTCTGTGATGATATATATTCCATATCGAATAGGTGATAACGCGCCCGCTGAAGGCCAGGTAATTCATCAACACCGATTTTGCAAATTCAATTTTCGCCGGAACCATCGGCGGATACCGCCAAGCGAATATAGTCGTTTCGGAATTGTCGTTATCAGGAGTAATTGGCTTAATTCGGTTACGAACAGCCGAATCGTTTTCGAAGGACGTTCAACGAGACGAAAAGGCCGGGGCGCTTCCGATTCCCAAGCAAATAAGGAGGTAAAACGGGTGACGGGCATTGTCGCGAAACAAAGGGCGAATTTCCTGCGAATCCGAAAGCGACCCAGGAGAAATGCTCAACGGCGATTCAGGTCCGCGCCTTCAACCGCTGACGGCAAGTCACGTTCGCGTTCATTCCGTATGTCGCTCGACGTGCACCTCAAGTCGTCCAAAGTCCCGATCCGAAGTTGCAGCGTATAAAGTCTCATTGTCGGGCTAGTGCCTCAAAAGTTACCCTGGATAAGGAAACTACTACAGCGATACTGCGTATCTATGGCTCACGTACTCGCCGTTAAATAGCTCCGCCGAGAAAGCCGCGATCCAAATAAAGCCAACTTTGTTGCACGAACATCAGAAGCTCGAAAAGGGTCCCCGAGACGCAAATGGAGAATGGATTTGCGAAGTAGGGAGTCAAGAACGGACACGGAAAAGCGATGGTGATGATCAAGTATACCGTTGTGTTGAGAGAGGAATTGCATTTTACTAACAATAGACATTATATAAAATTAAATTATTAAGATTTTGAGGACACTTGTCAGGAATATTATATATAAACAAACGCATCGGTTCAGATACGTTTGACACAAAAAAAAACCCTTTATGTTCGTCCAATTTCATTTCATTTTTTTTGTGCTCCCCTGGTTGGGACGGCCGGGAAAAAATCGTTTCTCATTTATAATGTTTCCTAGTCGTAACGAGTATTTTATTGTCGGGTGATTCTCGCAGCTCAGCTGGCCATAAGTTAGGATTCTATAAAGTGAAAGTTTAAATGAGATTTCCATTGGACCGTAGGCGATTTAAAAATCAGGGTAAAGCTAGCCTATTTTCGATGATCTCTCGCTGTTTGGTATATTGCGTCAGATATCTCTGCCCTTGCGAGGGGTCTTCGTAAAAATCAGATTCCCCAGGAATCCAGAGGGTTCTCGAGGGTGCCCGGGTGCCACCCTTCGAATCAACCCGTAGCTCCGGAAACGAGATCCTTTCGGGTGAAGTGTTATTGGCATGGTAATTTCGAGCCTATGCCAATTCCAGAAATCCGGCGCCTTCCAACCGCGAAACTCGCTCAAGGATGCGTTATCGCCCCTGATGAGTTCTCATCTAAGGAAATGTCCCGGGGAGAAATTCGATGTAGGATTTGGAATAATTCGGACGTTTTTGTAAGAACGCGGAATCTCCGAAGCTCTCGAAATCCTCAAACCACTTTATACGATCCAATCTTAATCAATGGATTCGGATCAATATACCACTTTCCTAAAGTCGCGATTGCCAGAAGCGCGTCTTTTCACTTTCCACGGTTTTCAAGCCGCGAAATAATTTCAGTTATCTTTTACGTTTGTAACCACTTGCCCCAAAATTTAATGGGCGATATCCCGTGCCGATTGAGCTATCCATTTAATATTACGGACAAAAGGTAACGAAAGGAAAAAGAAGATGAACTTCTATCGGTTTCCGTTAAATATAACATGTAAAATTGCAACGTATGTGGAACGTTATTCCGCAATACAAACGATTAATATCCAAATAAAGTTTAAAGTCCCATATAAACTTGAAATTGCTAACTCTATTAATAATTTTAATTAGATACAAATGTTAATACGCGTATGTAAATATTCGTTGTGCCGCTCGTCTATTACTGATTCTCTTTTAAAAAGTATTTTTATAGTGTAATTATTCATGACTATTCATAGTTACGCATGTCAGATCAAAGTATTTCTGGAAGATTTCATAAAATAGTTAATCAATATAAAATCTTCTTGAATTAAAATTGAAAAAATGCGAGTAAACATCTTGTTAAAATATAAAAACAACTGAAAATTCAACGTACGTATCCCAGCAGTCTTTCCCGCCACCGATACCGCAAATGTTCCTTTCCCCTCGATTGGCAAGCTCGTCTTTCAGAGAAAGACCCCACTTGCAGACATATGTCCATCTACTTTCCACATTCGGTGATTCCGGAGCTCCGAAACCCCGAATAATCCAGTGCCGCGTTTGGACGCTTTATTCGGCTATAAACGAAACCAACGGGATGTACCCCAGACAAGTGCTGCGAGAGACATCAAATAAAACAGAGAAACGAAAGGGGGGGGACGTCAAGGTTCGACGGTAGCTCCGAAATGGGATGCAGACGTGAACGGAAAGAGAAAGAGATATCAGAGGACGAAGAAAGAGAGCGGCGGGAGAGGAAAATATGAAGAGGGGGAGGAAAGGAGAGAAGAAAAGGAACAGAAGAGGCGAACGGCAGAAGGAGAGGCGAGGGTTTCGGTGCCGGCGATAAAGGATTGACCTAGATGCGACGAGGGTCGTGACGTGAAGCCCGGAATGGGGCTGCTGGGAAGGAGGATGGATGCTCCGAGCTTTCGAGCTTTTGCTAGTTATAATACTTCGTTCGAAAGTAGAAGAACGCGCCCGGCGAGTTTGCTCCTTCCGAATCGCCCGACGCCTCCCTCCACCGCTCACTTCCAACCTCGACTCTCTTTTATTTTTTACAAACTTCCCACTTCCAGCACTTCTTCATTTTACGAATGCCGCGTAACGAGTGCGCGTTATATACCGTTTTTATGCAGGATACCCGAGAACCGTCAAACGAACCTTGCGGTAATACGTCCTTGTGGTTCATGGGCGCATACATTAGATGAGAATTCTAATGCGGGAACGTCGACTCATTGGTCATTTTTCATCGAGGAAAGACTCGAGGTAGCGACTCGGGGAGCCATTTCTGCTCTTGCTGGATGCTGCCTGGCATACATGAGGAGGCACGCCACATTGAAGCCTCCACTCGCTCGAAAGCACCGTGCAATCGTTTTGCCGTCGCATTACCCGCTTTAACTGAACTTTCCGTTAGAATTATTTATTCAACTCTAACCGATTTCCTGGTGCTTCTGGATTGATGCAATTTCAATTTCGCAAACTCGAGGCTTTACTGGATGTCCGAACGGATGGATCCTTGTTCTGAACCTCGGTGATTAGCAAACACCGTGATGTACAACATGTACACAGTCGCAAATTACAACCTGCTTAATGAGATAAATTCTTATTTAAAAACGAAAACGATCTAAACAAGAAGACATGAGAAAGCGTATTATTGAAAAATTCTCTTGACCTAGAGAACCAAATACTTGGAACGCCAACCCAGATAACAACCTTGAATAGGTATGATTTAGTATGACACTCGGCCACAGTTCGCTTATCATTAAAAACTGCGGATTGTGATAATTGCAAACACTAATATGCACGTGTTAAATCTTGTACACAAAATAGACCAAATAGATTTCAACAATTTTCAGAGCATTCAGAGAGAAAGGGAGAGAGAGAGACAGAGTAAGAAAGAAATTCAAGAAATCATCATGTTAAACCGAGAAGGGCCTGCCAATCGTAAAACTTGGAAAATCGGACCTGATGACCACCTTGAATAGATTACTGTCAATCTCGCTTTGATCAGAGACTTCTGACACGAATGCCGACCTATCTTCAACATCTCGTATCCTGGTCGCAAAGGATTTGAAGAGGTTCGAAATGTTTGCCGAACATACACGGTCCTCGTGTAGTACTCATCGAGCACCGTAATGATGGTAGTGCTGATAGAGAGCACAGAGACCCTCGATGAGCCATCCTATGGATAACGTCGATAGGCGTGCGCGTGCAGTAACAACTCCATGTACAGACTCTCCGTGTACGCTAATTAATAAGAGACTAATTAACGTACTGGTAAAACAGACGAACACCTTTGATATTACACTTGACTCGTAGTTAACGCCGTTAATGTCTCCCATTGAAGCGCCCATTAACGAGACTCCTTATGCACTCAGAAAAAAAAAGATTGAACGTCGTGTAGTAATTTCACCGTAAATTGCAATCTCCTCTCCTTCAACCCTCGGATCGTCTGCACCTCGTTTAATTTAACCCCTTGCCTTAGGATTTAAATTCCAATAGCGTGTGCCATAAACAACAAAAGTGTCGATCATACATCGGGCCATTTCACGGTTTGGCTGAACGTTCAAAGTCTCACACGTCTCTCATATGTTTTGTTTATGTTAGGCCCGATTGACATACCACGTCTCACACGTTTTGTTCACGTTTGGCCCGATTGGCATACCACGTCTCTCACACGATATTGTAAGTGAAGGGGTTAATGAAAGACTCAAGCCGCGAGTACGCATTATTTTGTAAGAATCGATGCATTTCATCACGACCAAATACTTCGTCCTGCTCGTGGTCTCGCCCCGAATTCCAGTAGAATTCCCTTTGAATTTCCGACGCCCCCCGACGATGCGTTACGGGCTTTTAGCGCGTTTCTTTACATTCCGGTACACCGCGGTTAAGTAACGCACCGAGAAAACGCCGTAAAACCAAATGCTCCGCAATGCAGGGAGGACTGGAATTTTTTACTGAAATAAAAGAATTTGTGATAACGGTGACCAACGAACATACTCTTCCGGTATCTATTATTGCCCTGCATGCGGAAAGGCACCATCGTATATGTAAGGAGAAATTCTACCCTTATGCAAAATACTGACATTATGGTGCACCAACATCGTTATCTAAACGCTTTCAAATGGTGCGCTATCTGGAATTCAAAGTATTAACTTTGCACTTAAGATTCTTTGCAGTTAACCCATTTTCTAAAACGGTGATCAACACAAAATAAGCCTATTGACTCTTTTCTCGTGATGAAAATATAACTATAAACGGACACATACGCAACTAATATCTTAGTTTGAATGCGATAAAATAAAACTGTCTGGCCTACTCCGTTAGTGATACTTCTGTTCAAGTAAAACAAGTCGAAATAATTAATGATAAACTTCCGATTTTTAAGATTTTCACTTACTTATTTCATTTAAGTGAAGACAATATTCAATTCCGGTATTAATAAACTGGGATGGACAATGTCAAGCATTTGACTGCATAAAACAGTTTCTTGGCAGGTACAAGTTCAGGAAGCAGATAGTTGTATCGGACTTTAAAGTCCACGTCTTTGCGCGTATTCTCATTTCCGGGTAGTTTCTCAACGGAGTTACAGCTCCCTTGATATTACAGCGCCTTTCGGGATTAATTTTCCGGAAGTTGCGAAAGTCTCGCTTGTATAGGAAGCAACGCGAGCCACGGAGGCAGAGACGATTCTTTGCTCCGACTTTCTTTTTCTTTCGTTTCCCTATCGCGTTTCAGTCCAGCCTTCCGTTGTGTACATACATACACATACACCGCAAGTAGTCCACGAATTCGACGCGAAATTCAAACGTTCCTCTTGACATGACCCTCGATGCAACAGATATTTTCATATGCGCATAAAATTTAATAAAGAATACATGTCCGAAGCGAAGCAACAACTGGAGCAATCTATTGATCCCGTTTCAATTATCTCAATTTTTTACAAATTATAAAACGAAATAAGAATGCGTCTTCGTTGCAATAGATACGGATGTCATTTTTCGTATCCCATTTCAAGATTTTCTTAAATACCTTCTAACAAGTTTGGTTTAGAGTAAGCCGTTCCTTTACGCTGTGTAATTTCTTTATTCAACTCCCGGAGCTCGGGTTCCGACTTTCTAGTCAGACGCTGAGTTTTTCGCGTGCAATGAGAGATATCCCAAACAAATCGATACACCGTCCGTGGTGTCAACGAGTGCGTAGGGGTACCTGCCGTTTCTCTCGGATCTTCGGAGAGATCACAGGTCCCGAGGGAACATGGAACCTTCGACGGTTAATCTTGCCGCGGTTTTGGGATTCGCGGTTAGCCGAGCGACGGGGAAGGCATCAGGGCAGCGCGGTTCTTTTACCGGGCCCTCCGTTATTTGGCTCCCTCCTCGTAGTAACATTCGTCAAGTCCGTCGGCCTAGTCGAGGCAGCGAGGTGCACAAAACGTTTCCCCGGTAGTTGGCGGAATTCCGGGTAGACGTTTGGACGCGGCGGACTCGAAGCCGGGCTCGTCCGCGTGTATCGGCACTTCCGGGAGGATCTTCGGCCGAGTTACGAGCCCCTTGGCAGGGCGGCGCCTTCCAGGATTAATCTTCCGACGGTTCCGGATTCTCGCTTGTATAAGCGGACTCGACGCGATTCTTTTAATGGATCTCGGCGAGCATTCCTTTTCCGGGCGAGTTGAGCGCCCCATTGTCTGGGCCGTCTTTCCTCCTCGAGGCCCCTACATACATTACCGGGAGCCCCGAGTTGGCCGGAATCCGCGGGGATCGAGACTTAAACTTTCCCCGGCGGAGCCTGATCCCAGCCGCCCCGGAAAACCCCGCGACAGCTTTTCGATCACGGAATAAAGTACGTTCAACTTACCTACACGGGTACTCGCCTTATTTCCTAGGCGCCGCTCGGCGGAGGGCGAAAAATCGAGGAAAAAGGTAGCCCTTGCCCCCGGCCTCCCCGGGCCGCGACGCCTTCGGGAAAACTATCGATAACTCGCCACTTTCCCCGACCGCTCAACTTATGGCGAGGTGCACGCGCGAACCCCGAAACTTTCCACCCGCGAAACTATCGCTCGTTCCGAACCTCTCCGACCGGTCTCGGCCGCGTTAACGTATATTTCCGCACCCCTCGCGATTTCCCATTTTCTCCTTTCCCGCGCTTTTTTATTCCGTTCTGCGCACCCCCCAATCCGAGACACGCCGAAGAATTGAAAAAGTTTTCAGCACCCACCAGGGGATCGTTGCGTGCTATCGCTCTGACTTTACCGCGCGATGCACCTCGCGCGCTTGTCAAGCGTCCAGTCGCGACTTTCTTTGATCGATCGATCGACGAGACGATGACGGCTATGATATAATTATTCGCGTGCTGGGAAAAGACACCGTTAAAGGCAAAGATACGATTACCTCCTGTTTGTAAAAGTTCGTGATATTGGTATACTAATTCGGTTATTTCATTTTTCATTTTCCTGAGAAATGTA
Source organism: Orussus abietinus (assembly GCF_000612105.2). NCBI lineage: Eukaryota > Metazoa > Arthropoda > Insecta > Hymenoptera > Orussidae > Orussus > Orussus abietinus. The sequence continues at coordinate 13,898 of NW_019394322.1, forward strand.
GTCACCATAAAATTAATTTGGATTGTGATTACCAATTTATGCTGCGTTATCGTGCGACGTTCTTCTTCAACTTTTTCGTTTCTTCCGTGCAGAAACTTATCGTTTCTATATTTAAAAGGTTTAGATGAAAAGCTACTGTACTGCTCTGTCGATCGAAAATTTTAGGCCGATAAACGTCGAAAATGAATAACTAATTTTGACGGCGCTTCATGAGTTACCTATAGATCCGCACCAATAAGACGAATTTCCGTACCTAAATTTCATCCCCTATTCGCATCTCGTTGTTGTCCTTACCCTCGTTTCACCCACGCCTCATCACGTATCGGTTACGCTGAACAAAGGCGAATTATCCGCTATCTCGAAGAGACTCTGTGGAATACATAAGCCACTCTCTCTCGTCGCTTTTGAATATTTTTGGACATCGAAAAACATCTCCCGTTGCACCAGAGTAGTATATAGTTCCAAGCGCAAGAATTAACCGAACCGCTATCGTGTATCCGCACCGCGCTCGTTAACGAGGCTACCTCGAAAATGTCGCAAAAATATTGCCACCGGTGCCATTCGCGTTAACGTAGCTGAAACACTTCTGGCAAGAGATAGGTATATTTATTTCCCGAAGCGGATTCCAGCGCGATCGACCCCTAACGTCAGAATTATCTTTATTTAACACGTTTCAAAGTGACTGACCGGTGGTAATTAAATCGTTTAAGCGATGTCACAGTCTATTAAGAGAACGTTGTCGGTCCCCAAATAGGGTTGATTCAACGTTGATGGTTCCACATTTCTTTCCAGCATGCCTGACTCGTATTCTGGACAGATTAAAACGTTTTACCTTTTCGGCTCCAACAAATTAATTTGTATTCGTTCCGTGTCATAAATATGGATAAAGCAAAGCTCGTTAAGATTTACTGCCGATTTGTAGAGCACGGTATTTTCCAACTTACTTTTAGGAGGAAATTTCATATTTAATCGTGCTTATCGTAGTATTTGAAAATCAATCCTGTCTTTACGAGAAAAGTATAATACTTAAATTGTAACGGCTTGATTCTGAACCTTTGCAACTCTTTAGACATCCTTTGTCTCATTCTCTCGCTTATTAGTATTCAAGATCCATCCTTCGGTGTCTTCGGAGATAAGTCTCCTCGTCCGAGCACCTCCGTTCCGAAAGGGCGCTCAGATGGAATGGAATATCGCAATGAAACTTATTTATCGACTTCGATAAATCCACTTTATCTTCTTAATTATTTGCAGGACGATAATCCCGTCATTCGGGAGCTTCGATGCTTCAAACGCCCTAATCACGGTGACAAGTCTCGATACTACTTATTCGATTAAGGTGAAGTGAAACACGTTCGAGGAACTTGATCGACGTCGATAAAGAAGATTTTTCTAAATGCCTACGTTGCCGACGTTCGTTTTTATATTGACAGCTGTGTCGAATTATATTGGGTAATATACTAAATGGCAAACTCCCCCTGTCGTTTTCGTACAATAAATATCAAGAAATCGAAGTAAAACTCCAGAAATCCTCTGGATTCATGCTTTCTGGGGCTCTAATTGACTGCAGAGGGACCACCCTGCGCCATCTGTGATTTCCAGGTCAATTAAATTTTCACTCCGAGACCCATCGTTTTAGCATAGAAGCGCATACAACACTTTTTTTGTCTTTATCCGTTCAAATGCGAGTTTAACGATTACCAGAGCGTTCTAATTGTCGTAAAATTGTCCTGACCCTTTCGTTTCTTATATCAGAGCCTTCGATAATTGTATATTGATCGAAATATGAGAGCTCGACGCCATTTTGGTTCTGGTCTGGGCTGAGTTAAACAATTGTTTCCATAAATCCAAATTTTGAATGTGTCAGGACAATTCTTAGATGATCAGGAGTGACGTGTCAAAGTTTCGGACAGTTTGGTCTAATACCCTTTAAAAAAAGTGTTGTATTCGAATTGACTGATTTGAAGGGGGGTTCACTTCACCTTAACACCATGACTGTAAATGTATATATTTTGTTATTAATATTTTTATTCACTAAATGAATTTAATAATCTCACTCGCCTTGCATTCATTCGTCGGACTAGAACAAAAGTGCTCGCTTATGCGTTTTTGTATCCACTTGTATTTAACATGATCACACATATTCGCGCGTGTTCACGGAGAACGAGAAAGAGAGATGAACGCAAAGATACGAATGTGTGAGTGCGGATGAATGTCGGAGCGAAGCGGATGGTAGAGTTTAAATATTCACGGTTTAATCTGAACTTTCATCTTATCGTCGAGATCCGCGCGTCCGGATTGGCCGACGTTGCATACTGAATTCGCTTTAAATCCTACCGTAAATATTTCTCCACAACTAGACGTTTCTAATTTGCCATTCCGTCGTCTCTTCGGAAATTCGTATTTTTCTGATTTAATTTGCCGAGTCTCCTTCATAGTTTCCTTTCGAAACGTTATTACAACTTTTGATTGAATAAATCTGGAAGGATTATGGGTGACTGTACGAATTTGTAAACAACTACTGTGATTACATTTTGTATGAAACTAAAACAAACACGAATGATTGCGCCGACTTAATACTTATGTGATATTGATTGATTAGTTCCAAAAGTTAGCTTTGACGTTAGGTTATTTTTGGTGCAGCGAACGTTGCCACGTATGTCGCTTGGAAGAAGCTTGGAAGTATCAAGAGCAAAGATTATCTGCGCTAGACGTAATTCTTCAAGAAGATAATAGATCACGCTATCCATCATGTCAGGTTGCATTATATTTTTTACCGAGGGATCATATGAAATCCACGGCATTGCAAGACATTCTGGGAAATATCCAAGACATGATTACTTCCCCGTTGCTCGACTTTTCTTCCCTTTACAATTCCCTTGTAGAAAATTCAGAATTCTCTGTACACCTTGCTACAACTAATACTCACGAATAGTAGTAAAAATGTAGTAAGAAATTTTGATGCATACGGTTAAATTGGCACAAATATCCCATACACCATAAACGTGCAAATCACAAATTCTAAATATTCCGGAATTTTATTCCTTCTATCTTTTCCTGTTTCCAATATCAATATCTAAGTACGGCACTTTACCGGTAGCGGTACTATCAATTACTGAGACGAGATTAAGCAAATACATTCTTGGTGGAAATTCGATCGGACGATCTCCTGGGATGAATAGAACTCGATCCCGCTTTTACGCACGAGGACTGTACTCGAGTTTCGAAACTCGATTTGTCCACTTCCCGACGAAGTGACGTCGCCTTCTTCGAGTTTCCCCGAGACGGATCTTCCAGCACGAAGTACTTCGCTCACGTTAGAGTGGGATTCACCGCGGATCTTCCGATTCGCTTACTTCTCCGAATCCCTTCGGATACTCCATCTCCCCGGCTTCATCCATGCGTGATTCTTCCCGTCAAATCTATGCTGATAAGATCCCCGTCCGAGCCTTCTCCATTCTACTCCGAGGGGACAGGCTCCGAAACTCGGTTTTTTCTTCTCTCCTTTTTCTTCGCTGTGGAAACAGTGTCCCGTTTTTCGACACACAACCCCTTTTGATACGTCATCCCTAACATGGGATGGTTTCGTCTCTTCTTTAAAAAATGCTTTCAGCTGACAAGGGTCGTCGCATATCGCATGTTTCCAAGAGCATCGTCTTTCGTCACCTGGGAAAAACTAGTCTTTGTCCAATACCTAGCATTAGTTTATATTCGCAGGAGACTTTTCCCACGTGTATTTAGAAATATTACAAGTAAACCATTTGAACACCTCTTATGAATCGACATTGTTAGGACTAATCCATAATCTAGTAATTATAACGCTAATTTCTAATTTGGAATACTCTCTGCAGCGATCTGGGTGTTCTATTCTTCCTTAGGTTAGGTTAGTTCAAGTTCCGTTTATTTCCCTCGTGTCTCTCCATGTCATATAGCATCATTGACTCCGTCACGTACTCATACTCATAACTTAAACTGATTTCTAAACGGTAACTCTCGCACTTCGCTCTCTTATCAACCACCGCGGTCCTTTAGCCCTTGATTCGTTTCTTTCTAAGAACCCCTGGTCCTATAGTTCATTTTTACATTCCCCACCTAAGCCTCCTTAAGCAACGCTAACTTTTCCCTTTCTGAATACACACTAACCAATCGCCTTCGATTATCAATCCCACTTGAATTCTCTGTGCCTATCAGCGAACACTCTGTAAAAAACTTCGCCCTAGAGGACAGCATCCGGAAGCGCTCTGGACCAATGTTCCCCTGGGTATCTTCTGAATAAAATCATCTACCACGAGAAATGGACATCTCCTGCTCTGAGAGACGATCAAGTCTCACCGCGACTCCAAATAGTCACCCGCTAAGTCGTACTTTGCGACTGCCGCTTTAGTAGTTTCACATTAGAAAATTGTAATCCGAATTGACTGTTACTTTTAATAAATTATCTTTATTACGGATCAAAGTCATGTGCTCGAGGTCGTAAAACCGACTTGACGCGAGATTTCGTCCAGAATTGACGGGTTTCCTAAATTTGGCTTTCGCATCCTGTGCAACCCGCGTTCGGACATTCTTTCGAACATCCGCAATAGACATGTTTCGTCCCAAGGTATGTAACCACAAGAATGGTGTTTTCTTATCGTGACACTAAATGCTAACTTATAAAACCTGTACCTTTTCTAGGTTTGTGAAATCCATGGGAATCAATAATGACGTTATAGCGTGTTCAATACGATATCGAATGCATTTTACGGGCTTATTAAATTCAGCTAAATGTTGTCCCAATATACATTATTTTTCGCAAAAAACTCCTGTAAAAGTGTGGCACATTCAATGTGAATGCGTTCCAATGACGCGTTTCTGGAAAGTCTTTGAGAAGTTTTTGAAACCATATCTTTCCTCTCTTTCTCTCTCTTTCTCTCTCGCACTTTTTCCAGCTAATCCCTTCATCGTTATTAACGTCCATTTCATTTCCCCATCGATTCGTCGTCGGCCATTCAGACCTTTCCATTCCCGAAATCTGTATCGAATCTTTTCAATCCGTGTAGAGATATCTCTGGTAAACATGGCTTATCTCTGTTATTTCTTCACCATTTTTAACAATAACGCGTAGGATGAATTTCGTCAAAAAAAGCATCAGGTGGAGTACATAGACTGAATCAATTTATTTATCGCACAGAAATAATTTCAACAAACGACAACGGTATCGACGTATTTTCGACAAATGTGTAATAAAATATATTTCCTTAAAATTTCGATTTGTTACAATTTGTGAACAGAGCGAACGTTTCTCACTCGATACCAATCTACTCGATTTGCACACTTTTAGTCCGTCACTGCCAATTTCCAAAACGATTCAGCCCTCTTTCGCGAAATTCGTTTATCGTCGTAAGAGCAGGTTCCATCATTCGCGATTGCTAACCCCACCTTTCAGAAAATCCGAACATTTACGCACGGAAAATCTGTGCCCGGTTCCAAAGATCCATACGCTGGCCTCGCAAACCTCTTCCGTAGTCTCTCCTCCTCCCCTCTTCAGGGCCGGCGTTTTCACCCTCGACCCTCCTCCGAAGGCTTTTCGGCTTTCAACCTTTGAGCTACGCTGAAGCTTTCGGCCGCCGGTGTTGCATTTTGTTCTTTGGCTTCCTCGGTTTGTGACGCCGTTCCGCGTTCCCTTCCGCTACGGCATCCTCGGCCCCTTTACCGTAGCCAGGGTTCCGGTCGGCCCTCGCGGAGGTCGATCCCCCTAAAAATTCTGTACTCGACATCTCGTTACGTGCGAGGAGGCAAAGTAGGAGGGCGGAAAATTCTTGGAGAAAAATCCACTTTTCTGCGGGAACGACGTCGCTACCGTAAACCGGGTTCCAGCGGCACGGCCAGGCGGAACGGGGAACGCGATATGAAAGTTTCCCCCGTTTCCCGCGACCGAACAGGGGCGGAAACGGGGCGCGATCATCTCGCGGGAGAGCGCCAGGGAAGGTGCGCGCAACCGGAAGCTCCTCTTTCGCAGGTTAAAAGCGATGGAATAAAAAAGCTCGCGCCTGCCCGCAACGGCGCACCTGCGGCTTCGAAAACATCGGGGAGGGGGCATTTTATTATGGCCTCCCGTAAAATTTCCGCATCTCCGCGTGCGCCGCGGGGCAGAGGGAGCATCCGTACGTGAGAAGGGACATGATGGACGGGAAGAAGAGTAACGAGGAGAGCGAGAGCGACCGAGACAGGCCGACGCGATACCACCGAGAGGGAGCGAGAGGAAGCGACCGGCCCGAGATACCCTTTCTCGCAGGTGAAATATAACGACAGGGCACGTGAGATAGGAGGATAAATAGAGTCCTATCTGTCCTGGAGGGGGAGCCGGGGCCCAGGAACCGCCTCGGGTTAGGCCGGGATATAACCTAATGATAGGGATATCAAAGCGCGACCGAGCTGCCGCTGGAAACGGGTCCGAGGAAATGAACAAGATTTCGCCCGAATCGGGTCAAAGGGAGAAGACGCTCGACGGCTTGAGATCTTCCCGAACTCAGAAGAATCCGTCGATTGGGGCGGAATTTCGAAATGCCTATCTTGATTCATTTCTTCCTCTAATTTATTAACTTTAAACGGGATTTCGTTGGTGTCTGTCCCTGCTTTCATATCTTTTCGAAGCTACACCTTAAAATCGCTATCCGTGCGCTCTTCATCCCCCTTCGCATTTTCTCGCAAACCCTCTTCCATAAGTCACACACCCCGTGTATCTTCTCTCGCTCGGCTTGGCCGCGAGCAAACACGGAGAAAAATAAGAGCTTAAAAGTTACATATGCCTATGTGTTGAAAGCTTCTGTTTCCGATACAGTTAAAAGCTGTCCCATTAAACCATTAAGTTAGCTAACTTTACTTTCTCACGCGTACAGGTAGCAGAAACATTTCTGTAAGAGCCCTCTGTAAATGCAGCTGAAAATGGCTGTTAATATTGACAGGGATAAAACTGGGATATTTGAAGCATTATAAAATTGTAGGAGCAACAAAAAATATCTGTTGATATTGCAGATTCCCTGTGTTCAGGTTATCGTTTTCGGAAAGGTTAAACATATTGGTAAGCGTTATGGATAAAATCTGAAGACTTCACGGATTGAATCTGTTAAATCTACAGATTTCCTCCGTAGAAGTACCATACGCAAACATCCACATAAAACGGTCGAATTTACATGCGAGCAGTTGTGCATCGGAAATGTCTTTCTTTTGTTGAACGCGACGCGATGCCTCGATCAGCCTCGATGCCAATAACTCTCGGTTCCTGATCAATTTTATTATTTTCACATTAATTATTGTGTCCATAATATATAACTACACATTCGGGTAAGTTAATCTCGTTGGACGAACTTCTGCAAAAATATTACTTCATGTTTTTCAGGGAATTCTAAAGATCCTGACAAACCTTAACAAGATCCTATATACGTCAAAAATCCAAGGGAAGCATTCTTTACTAAATTTAAAAAAATTTGCTTCATTCAGTTGATTGTTTCATAAATAAAGAAATTTAAAGTGAAATGTTATGCAACCTTTAAGCTATAACATTAAAGTATTTATATTGGAGTATCTCAAAATTTCTGATAATCATTTTAATGGTAAACTGATATTCTATAGGCATCCAGGAAGACAAAACGGAAATCAAAAACTCCTTTATAACCATCAAAAAGATTGAATATGATTCATTCTTGATTGTAAAGGAGCTTTAGATTTCTGTTTTGACATATGGGAGAGTATACCATTAAAAGAACTATTTAGAAATTTGAGGAGGTTCTGATATTTACATTTTAATATCGTGACATCTTACAAATGTATATCTGTAAGTACTTCAGAATTTTATCAGCAACCTTTACAAAAATTTCCTGTTACCTTTACAGATACTGTTCTGTTATTTTTACATGTATAAAGTTGTATCCTTTACAGTTACTTATCCGTAATACTTAGTATTTTCCTGTAACTTCTACAGATAGTTATCTGTAATCTTTACGGAATCGAGTAACAGAAAATTGACTGTAACGATAACAGAAATAATCTGTTGTCCCTATTCGAACAGATAAAATCGGTACATTTTACAGACTTTTCTTTAAGTTTAACAGATTTTTTTTCTCCGTGAAGGACATTTTCCTGCCTCGTTCGAATGCGTTTTTATTTCGATACTATCGCCAGGGAAATGAGGAGCGACCTCCACGGGAAGCAGATTCGGCTTAGTTAAATATCACGGTTGAAACGCCGAATCCGGGGATGCTGGCGGAGCCCCCGATAAAGGGAGCGAGCGAGCGAGAAAGCGCGGGACGCGAACGGAGTCTGCGAGATACGGATACTTAAATTACGGCCCGAATCCTGGTCCATATTCGACGCGAAAGCCGCATTAATGAAGTACCGTCCTCGAGCTGCTTTGCGATCGGCATTTTCATAATCCCCTTGGACCCCGGGTTGGTTTATAGTTATTAAAGTGCCGACTCGTCCCGGAAGGCGCACGCGCGCGTTGTGTAAATCACCGCGAAACCTAGTCGCGATGTTTCGGCCATTTATAAATCGATTAATCGGCCCGGGGAATTATCGCGCCTCTGGTTGCCGGTCCTGTAATTCATTGGCCGAGTAATTACTTGCAATTGCTTTAATTGAATGGCCTAAAATCGTTACAGCGGCCACGGCCGATTTTCCGCGGCTCGACATAAACCCCCGAAGCCGTGACCTCGGTCAACTCGAGGTTGTTCGTGCGGTGCGCGAATCGAACGCTCCGGAACCGCAGCGGCCAACCCCGACGGGAATTTTTTCTCCCCCGGACGGCCCGGTTTGCGCCACTTTGTCCGAGGAAGGGCTCGTAGTCGCGGCAGTTTCCTCCTTTTGTCGAGCTCGGACTTCTTCGGGAGATACTTCAAACTTTTAATTCTCGCTACGGTCCCGGAAGAGTTTTCTCCTGACTCACTAAAGGTCGCTAGGGAAGTAAATAAATAAATAAATACGTGGATCGATGAAGGTCCGCCTGGATAACGTCTTCCTATTCGGGAGATTCTCAAAGGGGAAACCAGCTCTCTAACGGAGTCTCGGAACTTGCGTAACAACTTTCCACCGACTACTGCACTTGTCGTAAAACTATTCTTCTGTCCGATATAACCTCTGTTGGACTGCAACGAGGTTTTAAAGGAGTATTTAAAGCTAAGTGCCTTATATGAGCCGCTCAGTGCACACATTGATTAACTCCGTAAAACAAAAAGTTGAGAAATGCGATGAAGTAATTGTAGATTCTTTTTTAAAATTCCTATTATAATATAACTTCAAATATATAATGTAGAATACGTAAATACAGTTATAGTTTTCATCTAACGGTATATAAAATTAATAAGAAAGAATAGCCAAAAAATAATCGTCTGCATTTTATATCGACAAATGTTTTTGCAGGTATTAAATTTCCTCCCCTATTCCTGCATGCCAAACCTTTTGTTCCGTTATGCTTTTGTAAATTTCGTGCTCATTTATCAGGATTACGACTTCTTTTCCTCCCAATCGATGTGTTTGTTGGGGAATTTGTATCGTTGCAATTGGATGAATCCGAGAAACACGATAAACGTCTTCTTGCCCCAGACTTTCTGCTGATAAATCGTATTGAAGAATCATCCCTGCTTTCCACATCCACATTGTTATTAGTTTCACTCATCTTGATTATAACGGTATAATATTTAGTTCTTTAAAAACAATCAGGGAGTAATGTTGAAAAGACCAAAAAATATGTAGTCCTAATATTGGTGAAGTATACAGTAACATTCAGCGAGAGAGATCACTGTTATACCAACTACCGTTTGCATTGCGCTTCTTTCTATCTGTTTGCTGATGCGATTTTATTACTCATATTGTTGAAAGGGGGAAAGCATCTTCGGCTGTTTCAAAAAAAAACGTCGATGTACGGCCGCAACAGATAATCCAATAATACCATACTGCCAGGTATTCGTCTACGATTTACATTAGAGTATGGAGTTAATCAAAATGGCTTCTGAAATAAATTACTTATTATTCAATGCCCAAAAAAAATTTAGCCGTTTAATGGGGTTAATCTCTATTAATCAGGAAAGATATTATAAATATAAAAAGTTATGACTATACCAAGTGCTTTGACACCTAAATTTAAGATTTTTCAAAAAGTGGAGTTAGTCGATGTGTGCACTGAGCGGCTCATATATCGCTCGTTTCTTACGCCGACTGTAAATAATCATCGTATTTGCTTCTGAAAGTGGATCGAAATTAAATACGCCAGTGAATTTTGCTGCCGACACTTGGAGGAAGGAAACGAGGGGTGGCTTTTGATGGCCGCGAGAGGAAGGGGGTGGAACCAACGCAACTCCGTTAATGACAGCCCTGCGGGTGACGTGACTACTTAGAAAAAGATAAATGTTCGAAACGGAAGGGCGTCTTACGCATAGTACTGTATATCCCATAACTACTTCGTAAGTACAGGTTATGTCTTTATTTACTTATTCATTTATTTTATGTACAGATTCCATTTGCGTTCGTCCATAGCAATATATATTTCCACATCATTTATACCTTTTAAAACATCTGCAAATAAGCATAAGCGTTTAACGTTTTAACCCATTCACAACATAAACTGTTTTCATCGGAACCGTCGAACACTTTGAGTATTTCTTCTGTAATGGGTGAGACAATTAACAATTATCCCCTAATGCTCCATTTTCCCTTTCCCTTTCCTTTTCCACCGGTCGTAGAAAGCGAGCACGGGCCGGCAATAAAGTGTCTCCAAATGCTTCTCGAATAGTCTTGGTCGCGATTCGAATCTCCCGACTCGTCCAAAGTCACCCACAATCGTTAGGCGCATTCGACCACCCCTGACAAGTAATCGTTTTCTAAAAAATCTGACGGTGGGCAGTCTTGTTTAAAAATGACCAGACACGACGGTGTTTTCTTCTCTTCACCTCGGAGGGGGCACCCTCCCCGTTTTCGAAGACCGTCTCTACCCACGACTTGGGCCCGGTCGTTTTCACTCGCAGGGGGATGGAAGTCTCTGCGGAAGTAAATAAATGAATACACGGGCCACCGCGCAAAGGGGAGGCGCGATGCCAAGGCGCTCACACGTTTCCGAAGAACTTCGAAAAGAAGACGAACTTCAGGGTAGATTTAGCGAGCGAGGGGGCGAAAAGAAAGGCAGCCGGAGGAAAGAGGAGGAGGGGAGTCGGCAAGCGCCGAGAAAAATGGCAAACAGGAGAGACCGCATGGAGAGAGATTCCTTGTACCGCCGTAGCTAAGAACGAGGAAAATATGGAATGTCTAGAAGAACGGAAGAGTTAATGGGGAACAAAGTTGAACGACAGAAGGGAATGGTGGAACGTTTGGAATGTAATATGATGAAATTTCCGAATGTACGATATTGGATTTATTGGATGCTACACCTGTGGGATAGTGTTATCTCCTTGAAATTTTTTTGCGAGGGATGAAACGAAAGTTTAGAAAGTTTTAGTCTGAACTAGAGTAGAGATTACATGGAGGCTATGAGGGGATTCACGGCAAAACTTTATCCTTTGCGGTGGATCTTCTGAATTGGAAAATAGGTGGTCCGTTCCTAGATTGTTAAACGATGCGATTGGAATGAAATGTTATTGAAGAAGTTGATGCATAATATCAGAGTGTACATTGCTACTTCAATCTCGCTACGCCGTAGCTATATCTAAGTGTCCATCAAATGCGTTAGAAAATTAAATTTGCACCTGGACGTGACATGGGTTAATCGAGCCTGTCCAACACAGAAGTAATATACGTTGCAGGAGTTATACTTAATTTACAACAAGATTGCCCATGTTCAGACATGACACATAACGTAGTAATATTGTACAATGTTAATAACATGAGGTAATATTGATGTTAAACTTAGGAGCGTACCTCTCGTTTACATTCCATTTACTCTTGTAAACCTGTCTTGCAGCGGAAGTTATACCCTCCGTTTTTTCCGAATATGCTAAAAATTTAATTTTTCCACGGAAAATTGCCATTCCTTCGATATAAAACCCGTGGCAAGGCTAAGGGCAAGGCATTCCAAAAGGGAAAAGAAGGCAAGTCGAGGGAAAACTTTCTACTGGCGCAAGCCAGAAGAGAAGGAAAGGTGACGAGTATAAAAGTAAGCAAGAGAAAAGGGGGAAAACGAGGAGGAAAGAAGCGAGAGAGAAAGGGAGAAAAGGGTGAACGCGAGGAGGGCGCCATCTCCCCGCAACTCCGTGGAACCAGGCAGGGAACGGAGTCTCGGGGCAATTAGGGAAGTTTGAAAAATCTCCCGTCGCGACTCGAACGGACAAAGCTCCTCGAAATTAATGGAGCAATCGATTCGCCCGCGAATTAATTATCGCGCACGATTAATTCCTTCGCGATTAGTCACTCGTTCTGGATCTTTTTCCTGTACTCTTGTTTCTTTTTCTCTATTTTTATTAAAGGGTACTTCCGATCGGGTTCTCTGGGGGAAAGAGCGATCGAGATGCCGGGCGACATCTATAGAATCCTGGGAGATGCAAACCCTTAGGACTCGCAACGCCAGGGAGAGGGCGGCGATCCGTCTGCGGAGATATTAAAAAGGCGGAGGAGAGTAATTAGGAAAGTTGGACGAATCGTTATTAAACTCCGAGCTGTGCGGGGCCAGCAGTTAAATTGATATCCGGCCCGCGAGAGGTCTTCGACCTCGGCGCAATTCGCCGCAGAATTTCGCGAAAATTTTAATTAACCCATTTCGTGGGGTCTCTGTCTCCCGACGTCGCGCGCCTTCTAAGGGCCGCCCCTCTGCGCCGCGACGCCCGCCGGCCGAGCTACGGAATTCCCCGCTTCTTATGGGGACTCCCTAAGGAGGACGCCTCCAAGATACCCTCGGGACCCGACGCAACGCGGAATGCTTTCCTTTAATGAACCGGCCGCGGTATTAAGGCGTCCTCGAAAAAGGGAGTCCTCGGGAAATTAACGACAGTCGACATCGCGTTAGGGCAGGGCACCCCGCGAAGGAAAACGAACAAGAAGAAAGTAGATTCTCGCTTTCTTCAACCTGTTCCCGATGCACCTCACGAGACAACGCGAGATTTCTAGCATTGTTAATTAATCGGTAACGCGATTCGTTTTTCAAGATACTCAGGCAAATTTATAATAAATTGTTATCATTGACAATTTCGCGTCGGAAAGAGGATATCCGATTCGTGGCCCGGAAGGATACAACATTCCGTACATTTCATACGAATGGCGACCCCTTGTTGCGTATAAGAGGCAAAGAACCTCCTCCCCTTGCGACATCGCATTCCCGTAATTTCCGAGAGTTCGCGCCGGGTGTTTATCCCGTCACCTGAATTTTATCCAGAAAAGCGGAGCAGGACAGCTTATGCATTTATGAATATAAATCTGGAAGACATAGGCAAGTCGTAATTTTTTCAAAGCCCCGGGACTCATTAACATTTCGTTTTCCCACCCTGTAATTTCCCTCGCCTTCCCGCCTTCTCACTCCCGTCCGTCTGAAATCCTCGGCAGTCCTTTCCTTCCGGCAACATTATTCCGGTATTAAGCCGAGTCAACTCGGCCTCTCTTTCCCAGTCCGGATGCGACATTACCAACCGCCGGTAAAAGCGTAAAGTTTGTTATTGACACGGGAAAGCTCGGGGCATTATGCAGATAGGGAAATTCGTATGCCGCCGCGCAGGTACGTAGAGTACAGCCGAGCATGTACAGTTGCCGTTGGAGCGGCTGCTGCGGATACATGGGTGCAAGAAGGTTACCTTCGAGGACGGGTAAGAGCGGGTTAACTCGCGTGCATAAACATGTGTATGCATATGTAGTAGTTACGGAACGTGGGCGAGCTTTTGACGACCCTCTCCGGCCATTCGGCCCACTCGGACCTTCTCTTAGGGTCAGGGATTCCCCCCATTCGCCCGGTCGATTTTATTCGACTAAACGTACCTATGCATACTTAGCAGGTATTCTGCCCAAGTGATCTCTAAAATTACACCGTAATGGAATGAAAAGTACTTTGAAATTGTTTTCTGTTCCGCTATTTCTTCTATTTTTCTTCGTTCATCAGCTGTCTCGATAAGTACAATTTTACGTAGCCTGTATGTTATATATTCGAGGAATCGAAGATTCGGAGCAATGGAAGCGGTGCCGGGTGCAAAGCTTGAACAATACGAGAATTTATTTCTAACACTCTTAAAGAATTTTACAAACTTAAACAACAACAAATAGTGACGGTTAAGTGAGAGGCGGACGCGTGCTCCTAAGTAGCGCGGAGATGCGGACCACTGGCGAGAGTGGATTTTGATTGATTCACGAGGAAGTGATTCGCGGGAGATCTTAGGAGATTCTGACTGTGCCCAGAGGGACTCCTTTTTTAAGCTCTTTCGGATGCTGTCCTCTAGGGCGGAGTTTTTGCAAAGTGTTCGCTGATAGGCATAGCGAAATAAAAGTGGGATTTACAATCGAAGGCGATTGGTTAATGAGGACTGAGAAAGGGAAAAGTTAATGTTGTTTAAGGAGGCTTAGGTGGGGAATAAAAAAGATGGGCTATAGGACTAGAAGTAAACGAATCATAGGCTAAAGGACCGCGGTAGTAGATAAGAGAGTGACACGCTAGAGTTTCTGTTTATACATCAATTTAAGTTATGAGCATACGTTACTGAATTGATGGTGCGAGATGACATGGAGAGACACAAGGAAACATAAACAGAATTTTAAATAAGAAAGAAATAGAACACCCAGATCGTTGCAGAGAGTATTCCAATTAAACTTTAGCGTTATAATTATTAGTTTATGGATTAGTCCTAACAATTCCTTATTTGCAGAAATGAAAGTGGGGATGTTAATTAATAAGGCGAGGGTCGGCAGTTAGGCCTGCTGAACCTTCGATTGAAAGGAAAGTTTCGCGTATAATCCTAACATAGCTCATATTTTAGAACAGCCATTTCGGTATTTCACCGAATCTACACACATCAACTGACATCTTACGTTCGGGCTTGAAAATATTTTAGAGTTTTGATACGTTCACGTAGAGATATACAAACTCTCGAAACGAAATGCAAACTTGTGGCAGGGCGTACCTATGAAACATTGGCACATTTAATCATTTGTTTCGTGCAATCGAGAGGAAAAAAAGCGAAAATAAAATAAACATAAACTGAGTACTCACGTTACCATGGGTGGAAATAATATAACGCCCCATTTCAAAACTTATTGCAGGATCTCTTATTGAGGCGAAATACTTCCTTGCATAAATCCCTTAATTCAGGAGTTAAGGGTGAACAGGTTCGAATCGGCTGTAACCAAGGACAGGCCGAAGTAGATGAAGCACCTCGAACTTTAATTAGTCCGAACCTTAAGACGCACCACGTTTCACCTACGGCGTTATTAGTAACGACTAATAAGATCGCGAAGGTACGGTCGAACTTCTCGGATCCTTCAAGGACCAAGTCGATAGGCTCCTTCGCTCACGCTCGCTGCTCGAGTATAGTTAAGGTAATTAAGGGTCCACACTCGGTACCGACTTTAGGAAATTTAAGGCTAGATTAATTCGATCCCCTGTGCGTGTTACGTTGATATATACCCTCGCAACCCGTTTCCGGCTCCTTTACAGTTTCATCCTACGAATATTGTCACGCCGCGTCGATACGGCCTCACAAGATCGTGTAATCGGATTAGTGGGCGTTGCGCCCCCGGCCGATAAGGAAATATTAATGGACTTAATTAAGCACGCTCGATACGGTCTCCTTTCTTAGGGCGGGATGATCGATAAGAAACCCTCGAGAGGATTGTCAACGGCTCTCTGTGTCATTAAGTAGTTAAGATCTGAACGGTGGATTAGCTTCTTAAAATGAACGGAGGATTCATGGAAGATTTAACTAATTATGCCGTGACCCAGTTACACGAATCACTCCTGGAAAATGTCAAGTACGCGTCACATTTTAGAATAACTGGCCCGAATAAGGGAACAATTTGGAACAGTTATCGTTCCGTTATACATACGCTAATCAAATGTCAGTCTAATTTTAGCAATTTCGACCTTGCAGGTAACGGACGGTGTCAGATTATTTAACGATATCATTACTACCCATGTATGTACATAAGATATATATGTGTGTGGGTATATGGAATATTGAACAGATATTGGGAATAGTTATACCGCCGTACGCAGGTAACTTATCGTTGCCCTATTGATTCAGCGACCTTCTATTCAATATGGTAGCTGCTACTTAACCTTATTTCTTCATCACAGGAGTCTATTTCGATCGTCGTAATAGAAGTACCTTTTTGGCTAGGAAATATGGCTCTCTACGGTATTAACAGTTTACCCAAATTCCACTAAATCGACAACATCCAGAACAAACGATTAGTGACCAACAATTCAACGTAATCCTTGCGAGTTATATTTAATTAAATCATGATCCTAAAAAGAAGCTTAATTCAATCCGCCCTCTAACTACTATTATTGCTAACAAATTATCAACGCAGTAGGAAGAAGTGTCCATGGATCACGAGGTACAAACCCATCTCGGGCAATCACGGTACACCTAAGTAATTAGGATGCAATTATAATCGACTCTCAGCTGGCTTGAAAACGTTAATGAGACTAATTACGTGGGCTGATTAATGTCCAGATCCTATTGACGAGCACCAGGTCGGGGCGATCGAGCCTCGGAGCCGGGAGATCCATCAATCTTCGACTTTTTCCGGGTGGCGCATTTACTTCCTCCCACCTAGGACCACCACCCACGCCCCCTCGTGCTGGATTCGCCCCTTAACAGGGTTCCATTCTGGTCGGTGACGGGCACATTATGAAATTTTAATTCGCAACGAGGTTAGGGCAAGCCCACGTGGTTCCCGTTAACCGGGAACCGCCACCTTTCCTGACGCCACATCGTTGATGGCTAACACATCGATACTCTCCGTAAGCATCTAGGGGACACGTATCGTCCGAATATGCGCGCATTTTGGAAGGGACGGGGTGGAACGAGAGGAACGGAGAGACGGGGAGAATCGCGGAAGAAAGGAGGGAGGAAGAGAACGTATGTGCACCGAGGGATATGTATTTACGAGCACGTACGAGCCCGGCGTCGTTTGATAAACGATCACGTTCGGTCCGTGGTCGTCCCCTCGAGCTAATTCCGCTTGGGGAACTTTTTCGGCGAGAAGACTGACCGGTGACGCGAAACTTAGCTGGGAGACTCACGATGACAGAGTGGATTGTCTCTTTCTCTTCGTGTCTCTTTTCGGCCCCGAGCTCTCGCGGGAGGATTTCCGCGAAGCAGTTGGCTATCTAGTGGTCGAGCTTTTATTGCTGGCCGTTCGCCCGAATAAGGGATCCCGATTTCATTGACCCATCAAATTTTTGATTTATTCGATCTTGACCGTGAGATTACGTATCGGGGAAAATATGTATCTATACGTTCAAAAAGAATTGCAAGTAAAGCGGTGTACGAACAACTTATCATATTTGGACTGTTACTACGGTCATTGCATTAGCCATCAACGGTTACATGGGACAAATAAAGTTGCTGCGTTAATGAAGAGTCCATCGTCCTTTGTGCAGGGGATGTGTGTGATTTAACAACAAATTATCGAGCATTTAGCATCAGTAAACCGATTTGGATTATGAGCGGTCCGCGGAGAGGCGGTTATCGAAGCTGATAGGAGTTGATATTTGATTTCAAATTCCCCATTCCACAGTCGCGGATGCATTGGGCGTTCAGTTGCGAAAAGGGGGTAGAAAGGTGGATACGCTACTAAGCAGCGACTAATCGAAAGATTTATACGCAGTTAGACTTTATATCAAGGTGCAAACTTTTAAAAATAATTATATTAGATTTGTAACGAATACCATACGACTCGTGGAAGTGAGTCAGATTTATGGAAACAAGGGTAAAAAGTTCCCTCTTTCGGGACGAGAACTCCGAAAAGATTGAGGAATGGAGGGAACCTCTCGAGAATTGTGGTTGACCACGTTCAGCGATATTAATTTGGCGATCAGCGATGAGATTGCCCTTTAATGTTCAGGGTCAGTAGTGAACAGCGGTAGGAATCCCCCGGGACGATTTCCGACCCGCAAGCGTTCAACCTCTTCAGAGCTCACCGTAAAGCTCTGTTGTCCTTAACTAATGACTTTAAGCCTCGTTTACATGCACACCTGGATACCTCGCCTGATAACCAAGTGTCGCGGCTACCTCGATGTCGTCGCTAGGGAATTGAACTGTTAATTTGCGAGATATCCCTCTCCCTGTTTCTCCTTCCAAATCGTAAAAACGAGAACGATCGGAATTTCCGAGAGGGGATAACGGATCGAACGTTGATTCGTTTTCTCGATTCGGTCAGGGGCCGTTTCCTTGTCGATGGACTCCGGCAATTCCGTCTCTCCGATTCGTCACGCCTTCTCTTCGTTTAAACCTTTGTTGTCTCTAGCTAATGATATTTGCTGACATGCTCGGATGCCTCGCGTTTCACGACCGAGCTTTGTCGTTCGTGGCAGCGCCGAGGAGCGGATTGTTAATCCGTCAAATTTATCTATCTTAGGAGTCGTTGAAGACCTGAATAAAATCCGAGGCGGTTTAAATCTAAAGATAAAATCTACCGGTGAAACGAGGAAACATTTATCCGTTCGTTTAAATCGGCGAATTGTAGCTGTATTACTTACAAATTCTTTGGATAAGTTTTGTGTCGTAATTATTAACGAAACTTTTTTCCGCACAAAGATTCTCCTTAACGGGGGATACTTACATAGTAAATGGAATTTACAGGTTAAAACGTTGATTTCGTGGCCATATAGTCGATTCGTTAATTCGCGAAAACTACGTGTACTCTGGAATCGTAAAAACCAGGACACCCGGGATTGGCGAAGTGGGATAGGGATCCATTCCTATTTCGTCTCCTCCCTTTCAGCAATGACCATTTCCCATTTTATGGGCTGTTTCGAGAATTTCCATTTTCCTGTTCCTCGTCTTCCTTCGGCTCCTCGCTATAAAGCTCTTCATCTAATACACCACTCTATACGTCCGCAAATGCTTTTTCTCGCTCTCGTAGTTGCCATTTATCTAAATTCTTCCTTTGCTTGTTTGTATTAACTACTCGTTTTACATCATTACTGCAAACCTGTGCGACGACTGCGTGTCAAACTGACGGACGTGAATTCCGTTCTTGCGGACAGTGTACAACCAGTATAAGAAAGGAAAGCTTTTTCCTCCAGAGAAGATCGATTCCATAGCGAATACTCCACGTTCCATTATCCAAGAAAGTACCCTCAACTCGAAAATGCTTAAATATATTGTAGGGCCTCACGCCCTACCTCACCCATATCGCACGATAATTCACGGATCTCGATCTATTCTAGATTTGTACAGTTATTTATCCTTTAGTATTGTATATATCTTTGTATTCGAGTTTAGGTTAATCACGAAACATTTCCGTTCGGCTTTTAATGACGGGTTTTATATACTCCATTGTGCACCCGTTATGAATACATTGAGATACATACATACCTATTGAGCCGCCGGCAGACGTCCTTTCCTTTTTACCCGCATGCATCCTATTTTTCCAATTCCTTTTCTAACAATTTTTCCTTAATTTCGGGTTCTCCCCCGTCGATCACCTTCGGACGCACCCGGTGCACCGTCATAAACGACGGGGACGCGGCGCAGACGAGTTGATCGACAAAAGTGACAATGCATGCCCATAAAGTGCATTTCCTTCTCTTCCTCCGGGTCCCGGTTAAAATTTTCCTTCTCCTTTCCCGTAGATCACGTCCGCACCTCGGTCGGGACTTCGCCTGCATGAGTCCTTACCCGATTAGGTCATTCTTTGCTCATCGCTCGTCCGATCTTCGTTGCCGACAGCTCCGAGCCTTAACCCTTTTAGTGCCGGAGGCCGATATATCGGCCCTCGCTGCACTGGCGAAAAGTGCCAGAGCCGATATATCGGCCCGCACCTTGTAGCGCTTTACTATTCGCTTTGCGAGAGATCTCTATCTCAAAATAAATTTATAATACGTTATAAATAGTCTAATTTCATTACGAGAGAATTAAAATAACAATACAACAACACCTATAACAACCTATAACCTGCCTATAACAACCTATAACCTGCCTATAACAACCTATAATTTATAACAATTACTTGTTTCGGATGAGATAATCCGTCCGGCGCCTACCATGTGCCTTGGAGTTATTTTTTATGTTTCTTGTGCAATATTCCTTATTTTGTTAAAAAATATATTGGAAATTTAAAGTATATACTTTGCAATAAACGGTCTATATAAATTTATGATAGAAAGATGACTTTTCCTATGTACAATTACGTTTTGAAACAGAGAACTCAATTTTTCTTTTTTTTTTTATCACTTATACCTTTGTTATTTATGTAATTTTCAATGAATATAGAAAAATTAGCGTCACTGTTTTATTCTCTATTTTATCCTTAATACTCTGTTTTTTGAATTATGTACATATTGCTTTTCGTTTGGTTTTTATGAGCCTTTTTCCAAATCCTAGTAAAATCGTAAGATTGGACCGGTTATCTTCGCATAAGCACCTCTTTTTCGCCCGGCACTAAAAGGGTTAAAATACAAGTTCCATTTACATAGCACAAATGCCGCGTCTTTCTTCGGCTGGCGAACATCATTGATTGGACGCCGACATTCGGTCCCCCGAACGCGATTCCCAAAATATTAATAAGGGAATAACGATATATAAAAATATAAGTGGTAACTATGGATGGCACGGATATTTGGCCAACAAGGGCTTTTATTCAACGGTGGTCCCTCGTCATATCCCGGTCAAAGACTACTTGTCTCTTCGCCCTGCCGCTCGCCGGCCCAAAACTACGACGGCTTACAAAAATGATAAACCTCCGTTTTTCATCATTATTGATCGGATCAAGTAGCACCTTTGTCCGCCTCCTGCATCAAGTACGTTTCTTCGACTTCAATGTCGCCACCGAATTGTTTATTCGCGAAACACCCTGCCGCCTTAACTCCCGAAACCATAAAAAGGAAAGGACGGGCTTTCCGGGGAAGAATACGGATCAACCCCTGTTTCGTTTGTTGGGCCGAGACGATGGTCGTTTCCCTTTTAGGAACCATTCCGATCGAGCGCCGGGAAAAAAGAGCGGTCCTCGTTCCAAGCCATGGACTCGTGTCGATGGAGTAACAAAAAGAACTTTACGATGTAAATCGGGTCGGCCTCGTAAAGCCCCGTAAACCCTCGGCAAGGCCTTCACCGAAAGCGCGCGGTCTGGCGGCAAGGGGGTCCTCCGCGAAAATCGAAAAACCGTGGTCCCTCGAACGTCCAATCGGCGCACCTGCGTCATCCCCTTCGGATTAATGAGCCGGTCGCACCTGCCGTCGCATCTGCGTTTAACCCAATTGGCGGTATTTCAATTTCGCCTCGCGCTAATCGCGCCACTGGGGGAGGCGCCGCCAGATTCGACGAAGAACCGTTCCATTAATCGGCGCCAATGCCCAAAATTAACCCCTCGACGTCCCGCCGCCCCCGCGATGGATGCTCCGCGAAGGAACAGCCCGATAGGAGCGATGGGGTGCGGAACCCATTCGGTCCCCTCCCTCGCTCTCCGTTAATTATTCCACTCGGATCGTTCTCCACTTTCGACATCCCTAAAATCTAGATCAGGAAACGGGACCGGGACTCGGTCGGACGGGCTGGATTCGGGTCGTTAGCCGGGTTCGACCGCTTCCCGTAAAAATAGGTCGATTTTCGGAGCGATATTCGGAATCGACAGGATCATGCAGATCGCGCGTAATGCAGTTCTCGTGTCGCATACGCGAACAGGCGCGCGTCGTTCCTTCTCGAGCGGAGGCGCGACTCGCGACCCGACCACGGAACGAGTCTTGACTGCATCCTCCCCGGCCACCTCGCGACTCCCGTATGTATCTCCGGCTCTCCTCGGAGGGCGACGCTTTTACGTTATCGGTATCGCCGCTCACCGATAATCCATAATTCATGTATTTAAATCAGTAAGTACGAGTGCGCAAGGGCGCCCCTCGGAAGCGCCTCGAGAGCTTTCGCTTCCGCCGGGGTGAAACACGGGCCAAGGGGAAAAGGAAAAGAGAGGCGCCGAGAAAACGTCGAACAGGTTGGCCGCCCGTTTTATTCCCGGCCTCGTCGGCCCGTTTCCGAGGGCTTGCGGAAAACTTCAGTCAGCTGCCCGACGAGGACCATCTTTGGGCTGCCAATAACTTCGTAAATTATGCATGACGCACGATGTAGGACAGACTCCCGCGTTCCTGAAAGCCCTCACCCCCGGCCACCTGTCCACCATGGGAAACCGTGCCAAGAAAGAACGGTCTTACCTAGGAACCCGGGGGGAGTAGCGCGAAAGCTTACGGCCAGTTAAGGAAGGGGCGCGGCCACTTGAAGCGATTCGCTTAAAATTCACGGAATACCCTCCTCCCGGGACAACGGAGGGGGGAAAAGCGAATTTCCCTCTCCCGTATGTAGAACTAAAGGTAACATGATGGGAGAGGCTGGAGCACCCGGTTTCGTGGAAAGGAAAAGCAAACTTGTGCATCGACTGTGCCGTAATACCGGCCCAAATGGGGGTGGCCCTCTCGTGCAGTTCCCGCCCGGGTGGTACGCGCCCCGGAACCGAAGGAAACCAGAGGGTGTCCTCCCTTGCTCTGCCGGTGAAGAGTGCGCCTGCTCGGCTCGTGTGTTCGTAAATGTATTATGGAAATTCCCTACGAATGGGGTCGAAGGAGCCCCGTTGCCCGCGCACTTCCACCCCTGGATCACGAATTCAACGCCGAGGAGGGTGCGATTCGCGACGGAACTCCGATGTGACGGCTTGTCGAGGGTATACGGATTCGAGAAAACTTCGGAATTAACGGTGCTTACGTTAACTCGTCGAGTCCCATCCAATTGAAGGACTCCAATGTCGAGCTGTAAGCTAATTTCCAATTTAATGTTTCTCCTTTGATCAAAGTTCTGGACTATTTTTATGGAATTATTTACAATTATCTAGATAAATTGTAGCGAAGAACACTGAATAAATTTGTGCGCATCCCACAAAAGTCCTTTCATTGAGCTAGCCTAATTCTTTTCACGCTTCGATAATTTTGAAATTTTTTAAATAGTATAAGTCCTTAAGATGATATGAAAGGGTCATTCTATATTGGAACGTTAAAATATATATAAAACTTTCCTCCAAACTGGGTAATTTGGAATAACACCGAATAATTTGAAACTTTTTCCACGTGATTATGGAGGTCCTAATAAAAGTCTCGAAACTCGCGCGATTTCATTAGTCGAAAAAAGTATTTAACAAAGAAATACAATTTTGGGAGATTCTAGACCTTTGTTAGAACCTCCATGATCATGTGGACATGCATTGACAATAATTCCTACAATCGTGGTACGTAGTTTCTCTTACAGGATACTTAAGGCTGACCATGCCGTGACTCCACTACTGAAATTTAAATATATAAGATTTCGTCAACATGAAATTCGCACGGTTTTTTTGGAAGACATTTTAAAAATTTCAAAAGACCCTTGAAGATTATAATAGCGTGTAATTAACGTTTGTCCGCGTTACGATTCTGCATGGCAAGGTCCTCGAGAAAGACAACGACAAGAAGTGGCCGGAATTACTTGTCAACCAGCGGCAAAAATGCCGCTCGGCCGTTCTGCAATTTCGTGATCCGCAGATTAAGGGGGCTTAGGACGACAGAGGAGAGCAGGATACCTGGCAGGAACACTCGACGAGAGATGGAAAAATTGTTTCGATATTCGACCGATTGGGTTTCAATCGACGCCAGTTTCCGTTCCCTTTTTCGCCTCTCGTCATTTTCGAGCGCTCTTTGAGAGCTCGCGGATCGCTGCGTTTATGTCTGCGGAAAGAGGCACAAAACATACGAGCAATACGTACGGATGCGCAACCGAAAACGTATAGGAGTCCCTTTCAGTGCCTTGTTTGTCGTTTGTGCAAAAAGAAAGACGAATGTACTTCTTCTTCCTCCTCGTAGCTACTTAAGCGGCGCTAAATTGGATTTCTCTCTCGCGGGAACGAAAGAGCCCGCTCTTGAAAAGAAACGCAATAGAAAATCTATTATTCGGATTAATTTGGGAACTACCCAGGCGACACATGAAGTGGAATATACGTAAATTAATCGTCTAAATTAGGTCTATAGATATTGCAAATGTTATCATCTATCATCCTCCTAACAAAATATCTAAACGATATATATAAATATCTATGTGTATCGTAGATGAAAATTATATATCCACTATTGAACTACAAATATCTACTTATTTCTTGACAAAATACAAAATATATAATAGCTTTAGTAGACATCTACCGAAGGTTAATCAACATCATTGAAAAAACGTTTAGAAAAATAATAAGACACCTCATGTAACCTAAAATTTTTTATAAATACTTAATGTTAATATCTAAATTCCAACTTGATAAAACTGTTCATTTCGTCCATACTCTGATTTTTTATTTACTTCCTCTTTGGCTGGGGACCATACATCCTGATTTTTTACCACTGTGTAAATTATGATGTATTACCAGGCACCGTATGAAGTATAATAGTGTACTTATAGTGGACGTATAAATTAGGACATAAGTATAGAAAACTTATATTATGTATGATATGCATAATAAAAATATCTCGCAAATATATATGTAAGTCATTTTCACGCCTATATTTTCAGTAGATATATCATAGCAGTCTAGATAACCTGTAAAGAAATCTAAACTACTCGAAAACGTTAAATTGATAGTTTATATTCAGATTAATAGTTCATATTCAGCTTTCACAGACTCATAAAAATGTAGTTACACTAAAAAATTGCGCACATTTAAATGAAATATCTTTAAATAATATTCATAAAATTCATGCACTTTTAGTATATAAGGTTGTACTAAAATGAAGAGTTTAGTATCTTAAAAGTGAACGGTATACATTTATTATAGACTTTTAAATAAAAAGATAATTTTAAAACATACTGTTAGAATGTTTTAATAACATAATTTTACAATCACACGATTTTATTTTCTAGAATAAATTTACAACAAGATGCTATAAGTATCTTTAGCACCGATCGAGTAGTACTGGAGCGGTCTTCATAAGTCCGAAAAATATTTATTCCTTCATAGGCTTTGGTAGCATGGTTAGCGTTTCTGCTTCCTACTCATGAGTCCCGGGTGCAAATCCTAACAATTGCAAAAAAATTTGTCTGTGTCAGAAATAGCAGGATTTGTCTGCATAGCCGTCCTGAACATGTTCTCAAACAAACTCTGCGCAGAAAGTGTTATGAATTTAATTTTTTTTACAAATACATATGAATATCTATAGACCATCTATTGTAGATATCTGCGCGCGCGCGCATGTGTGTATGTGTGTTTCGTACCATGTCCGGACATCTAGCCTTTGAGTGTATCTAAAATAGAGTTCATATATCTCTCTATATATCTTACATACGTTCAATAAACATTTATATACGATTAATTTACGGATATTCCACGTTCAACGGAGCCTGGGTAACTTTTGTCGGGCAAGTGGTCGCTTTTATTTGACTAATGGGCGTATTCGCGATTAGCAAGACGAAACCAACCCTAACAAGTGTTTTGCAGTTTAAAATTTGATTTATATTTTACATTTCCCAGAGACCTCGGCGACTTGTTATTTTTAAACTATTATATTTATTATTACTCTTATTTATTACTATACATTTTCTATTACTTTTATTTATCGCAAAGCTTTCCGACAATCACGGTTAGAATTTCAACGACAATTTCTCTTTCGAATACATGTCACGAAAACAGGAATATTATTTTCCCATGTCTCCCTCCAAGAAACCTTTTTTCCGGATTACCCTTCCATCTTCGGAATCAATTTCCCTCGCACAGAAGGGATTCGCGCTCACAAAAAAGAGAAAAGAAAAACGCAATTCCCTATACAGTTCGCCACCCCCATCTCGATAAAGCACGACGCGTCGGCACCTTGCGACGTCCTCAGGTGCGCTTGCAGGTGGCTCACCCCGTAAGGGCGAGGGCTGCAAGAGCTCCACATGCTCTTGCACCACTCGGGTCCACACCCGAGCTCCAGAGACAGAGATCGTTCCGATCGCGCGAGGTATTTTATGAATTCAGTGCGCTAGAAGGAGCCGGCTGGACTTTTATTATGGTACCAGCCGTGCCTGCTGATACGCTCCGGCTCGAAACCGATATTTCATTTTGGTCCCGACCACTTTGCTTAAATCCAACACAACATCGGTTACACCGTGGACGCAGGGGGTGCTCAGGGATTGTTAAGCACGAATCGATATTTATGTGCCCCCTCCCCGTCGGCGTCGTATCACGCCACGGAAGAACACCGGCCAAGCGGAATCGAAGGATGCTTTACCTCCCGCGAGCCAGGACGAGGCGGAAGGGTAATCGTAAATTGCGAGAAAACTACTCGGCGAGATCGTGGAGGTGCTCGAAATTGGCACCGCTGACCCCCTCGCGAGGTCCATAAAGATATTGGTTCCCGAGCGTCGACGGAACCACCCCGCGTCGCGTCACCCCTCGTAAAACCCTCGGCGCGCGGAGACGGATATACCGGTATATACGAGTCGTTTCCCCCGTTGCCATCCCCCGATATCGGGGGAATGAAATTTCCAAAGTGGCTCCGAAGGGGACGCTGCCGGGGAAGTCGAGCAACCCGAAGCCCAACTCGCGGCTGACCCTCGAAGGGTAGCTTAATTCACCCTCGCGTCTTCATCCGTACGTTTGATTCCGATAGATTTAGCGAAAAGAACTTCGGCGTGCTGGTATGAGTTTCCGGGTGGCAAAGACTCCTCCCTTGCCGGTCGCAACGCCTTCTTCTGAAATAAATGCCTGATTCTTCCTCGAATTCGCCGCGCGTATATCAGCGGACCATTCGCTTGTCAGCGTCAGGCACGCCTGATGCTCGGTTTTAAAATTCGTTTAAAGGAAGGATTCTCCCGCGGTTGAATCGTCTGCGAAAGACTCGCGGGTCCCGCCAACCGGGACGGAGGGGTAGAAATATATATAACTTAGAATGGAAGTCGCGGCTGGCACTAAGAAGAATGGAAGAGGGTAGAAGGCTAGGACAGGAAAGCGATTTTGCACCTTAAGAATCTGCAAAGACCTCCGCGATACCGACGCATTTTTTTACATCTCGAAATATTACGCTTTAATGTGGACGGATCGAGCTTATCAACGTTTGTGTGGGACAGTATATGGAAATCCGCCTTTACCCGGCAAAAAAGAAATTTGCCCTTCTAGCAGAAGACAATATTACTGATCAATTTTTCTTCTTACCGCAGGAATAATTGCACCAACAGCAAAAACGTTTGTATTTAAATCGATTGTAGATATTATCAGTGCTTCCTTTAGAGAAAAATGTTTTCTAAATTAACAAATGAATTTACAACAGGCAAAAAAATATTATTGTCCCTACTCAAACAAATGAGCAGTTTGTTGTTGCTAGAAAAGAATATTGCAATTATGAATGGAATTTGTGTTGTCTCGGTAAAGTAATCGGTTTTTTGTTCCCAATATAACAAAAATCTTTCTGGTTAAAACATTGTTGGCCCATTTTCAAGTGTTCACGTTTGTTGAAGTAAGTCAAATTTCTTGTTATGACTGAATTATTTTTCTGCGGGTCGTCTTTCATTTCGCGCGGCTCTCGAGTCTGCGCTTAAGTCGCTTTATGCTCCTTCTATCCATATTCGATAAGGTCTTCTTCGATGAACGCGATGTTTTATACCATACTTTACATGTCGCATTATAAGTTTCATATTGCACGATAAGCCAAGGAACGCTCTTTCGTACACCGGAATTTTCTGCAAAGGACCTTAAGTTATGCGTAAACGCCGCAATTCTTGTAAAAAATCCCCGAGACTTTTTTCGACAAAGCCGGCTAGAAAATCTTGCTTCCGGGTACTAACAGCGTTCGAACCTTTGCATACAGAGTGCCAAGTTAATTTTAAAATAAATTGATGGTCTCGTTCGCCTTTTAGCCGGCCATTGTAACGTTACGTTGCTCGACACGCTAAATCCTCTGGGCCCACCGAACGACTAACGGAGCCAATCTTGCCAGTTTAGAAATTAAACCCGAGTTCCCTCGCGGATCGGATTAATTAAAATTCATCTCGGATTTTCAACCGACTTTATTGATTTCCAGAGATAAGGTTAAGTGGAGCTAAGGAAATGGAATAATTAAAGCCCAGTTATACGTTTTAATTAAAACTCTCTTACGCAAGAGGCAGTATTGGCTCGAAGTAAATTTACCGGGCATTTTTAATTAAATTTATACCGGATACGGGTGCATCACGCCGTTTACCCAAGTCAAATTACTCTTTACCCAACAGACGTAACTTTGGATTATGCATACCCAATAAGACGGAAAATCTCCTCGAATTCAAGAATTAAGTACCTTCTATACATTTCTGTTCTATTAGCACGAAACTTGAAACAAGGATCAAGCAACCTCGAAACAAATGTACCAATGTAGTAACAAGTCGATCGATCTTTAAGTAGACATTGCAACGTATACGTACGTATTCACTTTTAAATTCCTTGTAAAATAACGTTTCTAGTCCCTCCGAATTCTCGATATTGAATAAAAGGTGAACCGAAAGATTTTATGTGAAAAGTGTGACGCTATTTTCACGTCAGCCGTGCTTTCTTTATCAGCGATTTTCGCCGTCGAGAACGACGAGGCGTGCCTCCCCTGTCGAGGAATTTCTTACCGTCATTTTTGGAAAACGTCCCATTGTGCTCGCGGGGTAACGAGCGTCGACGAATGATAGCCGACTGATATCGACGAAAGGCATTAATCCGATATACATTAGTAAAGGCCCTCCGGGGTGGCCGACGGTAATGGAGGTGGTTTCGGAGGTTAGACCGCTACACCTTAGTTCGGGCTCCCCGCATCAACCCCCGCACCCCCCAGAGAGTCGGTCTGAATATTTAAACTCCCCGAACCTCCCTTTAGTGCTAATGACACTGGGCGGAATGCTGCTTAGCACTAACTCGTCCCGACAAGCGCCGCAATCCGAGAATACCGAATTGCCCGCCATTCGACGACCCCAGGAAAATCAGCCCAGGGGGAGGCGATGTCTCCTAGGGCGAAAGACGCCTCACCTTTACGAGCGACCCGAGCTCCTCGAAAAGCCTCGGCGTTTACCTTTAATAGCTCGCCCGCGACCCTCGATTCCACCTTCCACGAAGAGGGAGGATTTATGAATTTTTCATCTTTCTTCCACCACCCTGACGGAAATTCGTGTAGAACATGTGCATATATGCTAGCAAAGTGGAATCGATTATTAACCTACTACCTTTGAATTAATTTTAATTAAACTAAGTGGCTAAAATAAGAACTCCGAGTAACAGGCATGTATTTGCGCGTGTATAATTTTGTCTTGAATAATTATTCAAGAGAAAACTACATAAGAAAAGACATCTTGAAAGTGAGCGTATGATTACGTAACTTAAAATATTACCATGATGGATTACCGTGATGAAAGGTACTCCTCGTTAAATTTCGGTCAAAATAATAGGTTAATTGTAACGCAGACTGCGTTTCTTATTTATTCTCTAATTTCTGCGTTGCCTCCTCTTTGTCTTTTTTCAATCGTACTTTTTTTTCGGAAGTTAAACCGAATCAAATGTAAAGTTAGAAAGTGATCGTATATTTCGACAGTGGGTTGAAAAGTAGCACCACAACAACTCACTTGAATTCGAAACATGAATGTTGAATCCATAGGCACGTCAGCAGCGCATGTATACTTGTACATATCGTTCACTCTTTTAACCAAGAAACGTTAATGCGTGTATGTCTTACGCTCGAGTTCCTTGAATGCTCCTGTACGCATACCGGTGCTTATTTTGATACGTTTGAAATGAATATGAATATGATATATGAAAAAAATATATAAAATAAACATGTATACTTGGATACATTATACTCATACAGTTGAATGCAAACATTCGTTAAAGTGCACACGGAACATCGACGTTCCGTCAATTTCGAAATACTTGAAGCGCTCGGTTAACTAAAAACACTAATATCGAACCACGTCAACTAGAAATTATTTCATTTGTAAGTTCTTCGAGCCTCATAAGCCGGTTTTCGGCGCGCTGAACTTCACGCAGTCCTTCCAACGTACAGTAGAATAGTATTAAATTCCAGATATACGGATATCCCCGCTAAAGGGGGTATAGACGTCGACAAAAGAGCTCAAACGCTTTGCAATTCGGAACCGAGAGTGTCGCAATATTTCGAGAGATTTTAACGCGCGACTTGACGCCACAAGTGCGGATTTTCCAGACCTTTGAATTTCCTGCGTTCGTCGAGATTGCCTCTTTCAGGGCACCTTTCGAAAGCACGCATGGGCGGTACCTTTTCCCTCGCAACTCGGTATTTACCGGACGCTTCGCTCGCATATGAGTCGCGGGCATTCCGCCGCGGAACTTTCCGTCCGAGTTCGCTGAGCGACGATGAATTTGTGCGCGAAGGACGTGCCCGTAATAATGTATTCTCTCTCTCGTGCGGCTCTCATAATGAAATTGTGGTGTAATGAAACCGTGCGAACGCTCCAAAGTTGGGAGACATCCATCAGATTCAGGTTTGAAACCCAATAAAAACGACGGGAAATGCGGAGAGAACCTCGCTCACGCTAGAGTTACTGATTGCGAGACCGAATTCGTTTAATTTGACTTTTAATTAATTTCTTGCTTTGACGGAACGCATCGGCCAAATGTAGTCCGCATGGTTAATAAACAAAATTAACCTCAGCAAAAAATATGGCTAATTCATCAGCGTTTTCCCTTGAATTCGCTTCGAAAGCTCCGGAATTGATGTCGAAACTGTAACGGTCCCTGTCTCGAATAAGGTTTCTTCGGAATCTTGAGCACTTGTCGAATCTCGCGTCTTGCTTAAGCAATTACTCCACGTATAGGCATACTCTGCAAGGAAATGCAATAGAGAATTATTTAGTTATGTGGCTTCGTGTCAGTTTCAGACAGGAATCGATGCGAAATTCAACCCGCGTCGAGTAGGAATAATGCACGGAATCTGATATTTATATGGTTGCTACATGGAATAATTTGGTAAATTGTGCCTCGGTGTGCGTGGTAACGACCGAGGGGAACATTTCGCATGTTTATGGAAGTACAATTCCGCAAAAGAACAACGTAAAATAAAATAATTATTTATTAATTATGACGGGACGTCCCGCAACGTCGGAACGTACCGCCAAATGCAGCTACTAAGAAGGTTTATACGATATGTATAAATTCCGCGATAAAAATCGGCTTATGACCTAAATCACATACTCAATATATAAAATATATTTAAAAATACATAGGTTTTGGTATTGCAATTTTATATTTGTCACTTTATAAATTACAGGTATTTTAGTGCATCAATTCCAACAATATTATCAATTTATATTCCTTTATTTCTATTATTATTATTATATCCCTTTAATATCGGAACGAGGCAATATTCAATAGATCCCAGGATTAATTAATTTACTCCGTTCCAATTATTGCGTCCCGATTGCTGCGGTTAACCGAAGCTAACCACGTCATCCTGTGCGTCGATAACTGAATCCGGTAGCACCCTGCATGACGATAACACATGACACAACTTATCGAGACTAAGCACACGTACTGCCTGGTTAAACAAAAACATCGATAATTCATTATTAATTCTGCTCTGTCTGACCGTAAATCTCCCCACGCACGATTCGTTCCCAACAACAATCGGCTCTACAAAAACACAGTACAGACATATGAATGAATTCCTGTTGGCCGAGTAAACCCGAAAGTAATTCCAATTCTAATTCAGCTTTGTTTGCACTAAATCACGTTATCATTCGGGACACACGCCCACTATCGAAATCTACCGGTCGATTCCCGAATCCACCGAGGTCGTCACGCGTCATCGCATAACCCATTCCATAAGGATTCTCATACGAAACTATCACGGAACTGTATTACGAGATGATTATACATGCAAAACCCAGAATTAAGCGAGCAACTTCGTTCGTTAACCAAAGTCGTGCCATATTGCCGTGGGACGGTCCTTCGCAACCTCTCGATCGTGCGTTTGTAGTTTGCTTCTGTATTGACCCCGATGAACGAAGATTAGCTGTGATCCTCTTGTAAACATACGTTCTCTCATCCTTGCAGCTTCATGCGGGAATATTGATCGACCGAATATGTTTGCACCGTTTGAAAATGAGCGCTGAGATAAGTTCCTGGCGGCTAAATTCAGAGTTCGTTGAATTTGCACCACGCACAAGTTTAAATAAACACAACGATAACAATTTATTGTACTAATAAAATAACGGATAGAGAATACAATTTGTCGGTGTGAATTCGCGGTATAATCGCGTGTCCGAGTTACGCACTAACAAGGAAACATTCCCATGTGTCGGTCCCCGATCTAACTGATTTTCATATATGTGGAAGAACACAAAAATCTAAGAGACACGTGTTTTTTATATCTGCAATGGTCCACATTTAAGGGGTAAAACAGCCCCCCAAAGTTTGACAAAAATTCGATTTTTATAATAATTATCTTAGAAGCAATGGAGGGATTTCGACGAAACTTGGTATAAATGTATTCTGTATAAGGACGATGAAAACACAATATTCTCCAGTAATGTTACACCCCCGAAGGGGTGAACCACCCTTCAGGGGACATTTTTTTGTAATATCTATTAAACAAGCACTCTTACTTAAGTTCCACTTACGCAATGTGATTGCTCGCAAAAAATTAAGAAATACGTGTTTTTTGCTTTTTGCCAATAAACAATTACACATCGGTTGTAAACAATGAATGTAGCTGGTATACGGGTATATTCCGATTAGCTTTATTGAGTTATATCGTGACCAATTCATTGTACATAAATATTGTGAACGTGCTAATTCCTCAAAATGTCGTTGGTTTTCATAAAATGGAACTATTTACGAATATCGCTAACTCTATTTTCGTAAAAACAGTAAAAATCCAATTTTACCGTTTCACCAAGGAGATTGTATTACTAGTTGGAACCGGGTCATGACTGCGTCATCGGATCTGTTGCGAAACTATTTTAGTCTCTTAAACTTTTTTTTTAAATTTATTTATAAATAATTGCATGTTATGAAAACCAACGACATTTTGAGAAATTAGCACGTTCACAAGATTTATGAACAATGAATTGGTCACGATATAACCCAATAAAGTTAATCGGAATATACCCGTATACCAGCTACATTCATTGTTTACAACCGATGTGTAAATGTTTGTTGGCAAAAAGCAAAAAACACGTATTTCTTCATTTTTTGTAAGTAATCACGTCGCGTAAGTGGAACTTAAGTAGGAGTGTTTGTTTAATAGATATTACAAAAAAATGTCGCCTGAAGGGTAGTTCACCCCCTTGGGGGAGTGTAGCATTGCTGGACAATATTGTGTTTTCACCGTCCTTATACAGAATACGTTTATACGAAGTTTCGTCGAAATCCCTCCACTGCTTCTACGAAAATTATTATAAATATCGAATTTTCGACAAACTTTAGGGAGTTGTTTCACCCCTTAAATGTGGACCATTGCAGATATAAAAAGACACGTGTTTCTTACATTTTTGTGTTCTTCAACATATATGAAAATCAATAAGATCGGAGGCGAACACTTGGGAATGTTTCCTTGTAAGTCCCAGGGCGGAGACAAAACATCTGAATTGTTCGAAGTCCTAGTTGAGTCTAAAACTTAAAAAATATGGAAAGTTGCATTCTCGGTGCACTTTCTTCTCTTTCCTCTGTCGAAACCTAGGAAGGGATGCACTTGGGATGTTGAGCCCTGATTGGCTGACTTTAGGATAGCATTTCCCAAACGTTTGTTTCTCCAGGACGGCACAGACTTCCTCGAATCCTGGAGAAACTCCGCGATATCTGTTATCCATACGATATCCTTTTGGAAATGCGTCGCCATGGCAGACCCTGAAATGGCCACTTTGAAGACCCCCCTGGTCGGGGTCGTAAATTCTGAATGCTTTCTTTAGCTGTTTTCTTATCATGTGCAGGACACTCCTTCGAGAAAGAGTGCCTCGCATTGTCCATCGCCAAATGTTGCCCAAATGTTCTTCAGGCCGCCTCGCTCCAATCAGATGGTTCAACAGAATACGCGCTGAATACTGACACAATTGCAACACTTCATACGAAGCGATGCACGTAAAGCATCAAGTGCTATTGACCGCTGCTCGCGTTTTGAGCATATCAAAATGATCATCCGCCAATGGACGGATAATTATCGGCGCATTCGTCCCAATAATTTAAATGATCAACTCGGTATTATCCGTATAATCGATCGTTCCTGTAGTTCATTCAGCCCACGTGTTGCTCGTTATTTTGCCGTTGTTGCCGTTATAATCGATTATTCTAATAGCGTGTCCGGTCCAATCCCCGGCAATCGAATAGTATTATCAAAACACTTAAAGCGAAATTAGTACCCCTTATATTTTACCTGATTTTTAGCTAATTGAATTGTCACCATAGAGGCGCCGTTGGAACGCTAAAGGTTAACAACCCTTTTGTTGCATCGAGTATCGCGCTGTTTGCTCGAAACATACGTAACTGTTTACATACGGATTCTTGTTTCAAACTATCAGGAATCCATGCAAGGCTCGATACTGTCTACAAATCCACAATCCAGCCAGCTAGCCCCGTTAATTAATCAAAATGGAACAGTGCCGATAGGAATCCTTCGTTCGCAAGTTTCTCGTTTGTACACCCGCAACTAAATTCTGCATCGATGCACTGGCATATGATTAACTACGTATGTCTGTTCGACCCGTACTTCCTGCCGGGATATCTGGCTTTGTCGTCGCATCGTCCTCGAACGTATCACATCGATACATCCCATCGGCATAGCGTTCCCGAGTTATAAATACGACACTGGCATGCAATACCACGGTACGGATCGTGCAATTCGCATAAACCTGGAACGCCCAAAATCCAGCTTATCCCACGATCTTCCGGATACTTAAGACCGTTTATCAGATCGGACCTGATCTTAGGCTGGGCTTCATTAAATCTTGGGCATACCGATTATCTCGATTAAACGAAACGTTAAAGACCGTTGACGAGGTCGACCAGGCTCCAAAGTACCCGGAGAGGCTCGAAGGCTTCCCGATGGAGCCTTTGTCATCCGCGTCACTTTGCACGGTACTCAACCAGATTGTATTCAACCGGTTGCGTACCCGATCTTCACTCTATTCTCTACAAATCGCGCTAAATCGTTGCCGGAAGCCGATTCCATCGTGGCTTGGCATCGGGGGGCCGAATAACTCGAGGCGTTTACCGATCCTGTAGGCGTAATGGTCCATTCCCTTGGTGAACTCGCTAATGCCGAATTACGTCCAATTTGAGGTGTTCAGTGGATCAGCCTACCCGATTAGCCGCCATTAATGACTTAGTCCGATCGATTCGAGCCATTGCGTACTTAAACCGCAGGCCGCTTACAGTCCTTCGAGTCCTTAGGGGTGGATTCGGCACAATGGATCCTCGCGCGGTGTTACGAGGAGACTGCACGTAGGTAGATTCCCTGCCTACCTCTCTTCGTACCGTATAATGCGTTCATGTACTCCGGACGTACACCCCGAGGAGCTGTGCCCTCCTGCAAGGGGCGTCTTAAGCGCGGATTAGCGTCACGATCGCTTTTCAAGTTTGCGCTTCCGCTTGGTCGACCCTCCCTTGGTTCGCGGGACGCGTACCAAGGTGTAGTCGAAAGTAAAGCCTCGTACATCCCTTCCATGGCTGATTCTCTTCCGCTGAGGCTTGCCGAGGCCATTTTCAGATATACGTACTCGATACTCGTTCCTTGTGATAATGTCCCGAATATCAATTCGAGAACTACCAAAAGGATATGCTTTTGACGAACCGCCGTGGGTACGTGAAATACAACTATCCGTTCCTATCCAACAAAATAGATGGCATCAGATACGAATTCCTTCACCATTACATGAAATAAGTACAGTGTGTGTGTGTGTGTGGTATCGCTTTGGAAAGAGAAAATTATGAGATAATAATACCAACACCCGGAATGAAATTCTTACTTAAAGGTTACGGTCTGGCTATCCGCTCGTTTGCGAGATACCCTTTCAAATTATTCTCTTTGTCGTGCTTGTCGACCGGTTTTTTCTAAACTGTAAAAAAATAATGAGAAATTATGGAATTGGAATTAAGGAAAGGCATCTCAGAGCAGGATAAAATGTCCGTGAGTGTTATTATGTGTCAACTGAAGTCCACGGTAAATAAGCAAGGCGTTGTTGCAAGTCTAGATGCAGAAACCTCTAGAAAAAAGTTTCCTTTCAAACGATCATTGCCAATCCGCGTCGTTGATATTTATTTTAGAAACATATTTTTTACTAAGTTCAACTCCCAGCAGTAATCATGTATTGATAGCTTCATTCCCTTTTCTCAAATTTAAGGCAGTTGAGATGCATTGCTATTCCACACCGCTTACCTGTTAAGCCAGTAGTCTTCGTATACATAATTGATGGTGCACGTACTCCGTTTAAATATGTACCTAGCGACCGTTGTTTCATTAGCGAATGACCGTACCGCAACGAACTTCTCAAAAGTTATGCGCCGTCTTTTTCGCCCCTGACGTGGCCCGTATAGAAAGTTTGCACGGTGTATTTAGAGGTTAGGTCATCGCAACTCCGAGGTAGAATTTCGCTTCCTCCTATTAATGTTGGCTAACTTCTTTTAAATTATAGTTCTAACATTCGGTTACCAACGTGCTCTAGATGCAGCAAGATGATAGACACGATATGTAAAATTTAAAGCCAAAATAAATCGACGACGTGACGCTAAGTTCTATGTACACGAAATCTTTTTATTTCTCCGTACCCAACGTCACTGGGTGCTGCAAACGGACCATTTCCCTTATTCAGAACTTTTCGGATCCAAGATGAATTTTATCGACTTGCCCGAATAAGAATTTCGCGGGTATTTCAGGTAGTAAGCACATTTATTTAAGCCCCTTTATTCGTCAGAAGAGAGCGCGGCACACAATGGGAAAAACTGATTCTCGGTCTAGTTATTTTCATGCCTCATGATTCTCAGACCTTTCGGTCGGCAACGTGTATGCGTTCTCAACGAGGACCAATTCGGTGCCGGTCTCGTCAACCGTAGTGCTCATTACATTTCTATGCTCGGTCTCACCAAATTCAACCTATGTAGCTTTCTATAACCTTCATACCGGACTTATTTTTACCACAGCCTGCAATTGCAATCCACCTCCGCAGTTAACTGTAACACTCGTCTTACCGTTTCAAATGTACCTACGGCTATTAAGAGATACCCTATTCATAATTTATAATTTTCTTACACAATCCCACAAACGTATAACACGATTAAATAAAATTATAACTTTGTTTAAGTTTTATAATAAACTATAACTTCATATACTTAAAGTGTATACATTTTATGAATTCTGTTATCAGTGTTACAACTGCCCCTATGTAGAGGAGCGGTTCATTGTTTTGATCGTACACGACCGTCGTATCACACAAATTTAGTCTACCGTGGCTAAAGAAGTTTCACTTCAAAAGTAAAACACGTACGTTCATATCACTGGCAGTCAAGTGATATCATGGAAATGGTGTACTTTTACGTTATCGGGGCAAAATGTGTTAACACTGCGGAGGACCGCTCGTCCCCCGAGAGGCGCTCGAGGGCCTAGGAAGTTTCCAGGCAGTGGTCCCAATATCCCTCGAGTTCCACCATGATTTTCCACAGTTTCCGAGGACTGGTTCGAACATCCGTCGAAGCCAGGTCCTTGGGCTAGCCGAAGTTTCACGGTCTGCGGCACCCCAAGGAAATCAACAAGTAAGAAATCCCAGGGAGAATTCGTTTGGCGGTCGAGCCGCGAGGGGTGAGGGCGTCGCACCAAAATGCCAAAAGGGGTGGCCACGGCGGTCGCGGCAAGGGTGCTCGAGGACCGCCAATATAAAGTTTTATTATAGTACTCTTCCCCCCTTTCTGCCTAGCCATTCATCCATCCATCTATCCGCCCCTCTCCCCAGAGAAGTTTCTCCACCCCTTGACCAGAACTCGTCCAAAGCTGCCAGCGGCTCGACACAATGGCGCTGTATGTACATTGTATGCGACGACACGTGTATTGTAGGGAGAAGCGCCAGAGGAAAAACCTCGCATTATGGGTTAAGCGAGGAGACGGGCATCGAAGTTACAGCGAAATAGTGCTCTCGATCGTGCGTCGATTCTCTCGATCCCGCCGCGAAAAATACCCTACCCTTCCGGCCGTATTTTCTTTTTCCATTTGCGATTAAACATCCGCGGAGCGCGGCCACCGGGAGCAAATGTATTCGCTGAATGGTTATCAAATAACACTCTGATGCGGTACGGGATGCTTTTAATGTAAAAACTGAAACATTTTTAGTAGAAACGTGCTAATGTACCACAACTCGTCCAATGAACTAACTATCGGATGTTCCTTGGCGACGAGAATACTTCTTCGATACTTTTCACCCCATCGTATTGACGATCCGTAGAGATATCTTTAAGGTGAAGTGAAACACGTCGAGGAACTTCATGGACGTCGATAAAAAAGATTTTTCTAAATGCCTACGTTGCCGACGTTCATTTTTATATTGACGGCTGGGTCGAATTATATTGGATATTGTACCAAATGGCATACTCCACCTGTCGTTTTCATAGAATAAATATCAAGAAATCGAAGTAAAACTCCAGAAATCCTCGGGATTCATGCTTTCTGGGGCCCTAATTGACTGCAGAGGGACCCCCCTGCGCCATCTGTGATTTCCAGGTCAATTAAATTTTCACTCCGAGACCTCGTATTCCCATCGTTTTAGCATTGAAGCGCATACAACACTTTTTTTGCCTTTATCCCGTTCAAATG
Organism: Orussus abietinus; assembly: GCF_000612105.2. NCBI lineage: Eukaryota > Metazoa > Arthropoda > Insecta > Hymenoptera > Orussidae > Orussus > Orussus abietinus. The sequence goes on from NW_019394322.1 coordinate 52,803, forward strand.
CGAGTTTATCGATTACCAGAGTGTTCTAAATTGTCGCAAAATTGTCCTGACCCTTTCGTTTCTCATATTAGAGCCTTCGATAATTGTATATTGATCGAAATATAAGAGCTCGACGCCATTTTGGTTCTGGCCTGGGCTATGTAACATTTTTTCCAAAAATCCAAATTTTGAATGTGTCAGGACAATTCTTAGATGATCAGGAGTGACGTGTCAAAGTTTCGGACAATTTGGTCTAATACCCTCAAAAAAAGTGTTGTATTCGAATTGACTGATTTAAAGGGGGTTTCACTTCACCATAATGTGACGAAAAAGGACTCTGGATCCGTTTCTGTTACGTTACTTTCCATGGGTAGGAAACGTTCCAGGATGAAAGGGGCAGCGCTCCCTAGATATCGATTTCCAGAGTCGATGACATTCGTCCTCGGTGACTCGTTCATCCTTTTTGGAGTTGAGCTCGCGCCGTCCTGAACCCTATCAGATATGGGGGGAATTTGACGCGCATCCAGTTGAGGGGCGGTGGTCGGTTAAAACACTTGATATTCCAACTCGGGATGTGGCAGGACCTTCCCGTTTCGAAATAGTCCCCAGAGAGGACAGTGCCGAACTCGAGCCGGTAATATTTTACGCGAGCCACTGATCTAAAATTTAAATGGCCGCCCGACCGGCATGCATCGAATTTCAGTCGAAACGAACAGATGTTCGTGGGGGCCGAACGCGATCGCGGTCGCTACTCTTTTCCCCTGTGTATCTGCCGATTGCAAAGGGTGATATCAATGTCGCCTGTACGTATATATGTGTACAGAATGAGTAGGTAGAGATTCGTTGACGAAGTCAAGAAAGCCACGTTGGCAAGACGAGGACGTATTCCAGAGGTACGACGTCAGCCGAGGATAGCAAACGTTTACTTATGCCGACCGTGTTCTCGAGTAATGGTGCCAAATTATATCCCTTGGACGAGAGTAAACTACCCCCTGATACGTCCTGAATCTCCAACTCGGACCGCAAGGAAGGCTGCTTTCGAATCCAGCTTTCCCCACAGTTAGAAAGCACCACTGTACTTTTGCCAACATCCCTTCCTGAGAATTTCTTTTGCTTTTCATTCCTTTCCCGTTCATAATTCTCTTCTTATATCAGCCGCATTAACGTAAATCTCGCGCTTATGGATTTACAAAAGCTTAAAATTTATAGCACCAACAGAAAGTAACTTTAACGCCAAATGGGACGAACTGCGATCGATCCGCAACAAAGTTGTCTTCTGTCGAGGCGAGATCCTTCAGCCTCCGTTGGAAGATTCCCCTTCCGAAACTTAGACCTCTTCAAATTTCTTTCCTCCAGATGCACTTCCTTTTACCACCACGTTTCTCTTAATTGTCGCGTCGTCGACCTGCCCTTCCAAAGTTCGCCCGTCCTCTTCTCGGCACTCCATTCAGTCGCGTCTTTCTCTCAAGGACCTGGTCTCAAAGTTGCGAAAGATACTTATAGGTTTTCCTTAAACGTTGCCCTGGCATCCTCTTTCGTTTGTCTCCTCCTTTCTTCTCGTTTAACTTGTCTAACCGCAACTTTTAATCTCATTATTTTCTCAGCAGCACCGTTGGCACAAATCTTAATTCGCGCATCTTCCAATCGGTCCTTCGCCTTCGCACTCAATTCTGAATATCGTATAGCAAGAAGATGAAGTCAAATACGATCCATTCGACATCGTATCACGCACCCTCTCGATGAAAATTCTTCGCAAAATTCTAAATCCACCCCGTCGCGCCTCTTCGAGATGGCCCAGCCAAAGTCGACGAAGGCCACGCGCTTCTTTCGGGAATTCCGGTGGTTCCCCCTTATTTCCACCCTTGTCCTTTCTCCCGCCGAGGAAGAAGCTCTCCTCCCAGCCGCGGTTCCCAGCGGCACGACACCGTCGTCGTTTTGGCCATTAAGTAAAGTACCCCTTTCACGGATGGATGGCAGCCTAGTGCCAGCCGCGGAGCGGGGGTGGCCGCGCGGCGCAACTAAATACGTTATTCGTCAAGCCGGCTAACAAATCGAGCTTTCGGTCTACAAATGTAGCCCGGTTGCTGTGCACCCCGGGCGAGGGGTACGCGTCGCGACGCCGGGAGGAGGAGGCGATGCCGAATGTGCGGATGGTTCGTTGGATGGCGGCGTAATGTAGGGTAGAAGCGACGCCGCCCTCTAGGAGGGCCGGGGGTGGGAGAAAGGAGGTGAGCTTTAGAGAGAAGCACTCGAAATCAATACAGGAGGTCTCCGAGCGAGCGGATACACCTCCGCGCGCCTCCGAAGTTGCACCTCTTCCCGAGAACCGGAACCCGGCTCCCTGGGCTCTTTTCCCCTGAATTCTCTGAATTATGCATGGACGCCGTTCAAAGTCGACGCGTCGCCGGCCCGTTTCCGGCTCGGTGGGACACCTCGAGATTTTCGGTTTCCGCCCGGGGGAGCCTTGACCCATCGACTCGCTCTCGAGGGGGACCCGAGGAAGAAGGAAGGATTCCCGTTTGTAAACGAAGCGTGGGCGGACTTCTTTCGAAATTATTTCTCTCGCGGTGGCGTCTGAAAAGTGCCGGAAACTCCCGAAGAGGGAGTCGTGCGGGTTCTGAGATGACTTTCCGTTCTGTTACTTCCAAGATTTTCCTATCTTTTCGGAAGTTATCCAAGAATTTGTAGTTGATCGAAGGGTTGGGTTTGAATTCACTTTTATTTCGCGTTGCAGTTGAAAAAGTAATTTATTATTGTACGGGTATAAGAAAGGAATTCCTGCGTACTGACAGTGTAGGTACATTTTATGCTTCACGGTGCAGTATTCCCATTAATGACAATATCGATGAAATGTAATAATGTAAATGCGCGGTTGGATATTTGTCTTAGAGAATGTTCTTTTCATCCCCGCTTATCTTTTGTATTTATATGGACTGAGTTTATTCTCTTGGTATTCCGGGTGTATCTGTTTCGACCCCGGTCTGGCGTTATGTTTACATTTTCTTTCAAGTCCTCGTATATCTCTCGGCATACATATTTTACGTCGAGACATTCCGCTGTACGGGAGTAGGAATGGCATATGCGAGGCACTGAGAAATTTTCTCCCGCAGAGAAATTTTTTAGTAACAACAACAACCGACTACTTTCACGCTGAGTAGAGTTAAGTTCAACGAACAACGAAATCCATATTAATGTAATGATCGCGTTTCGTCTATAAAATTCATTGTCCAAAACGAAATTATTCAACACTATTCACGTTCCAACTGCAGTTGTAGCGTGTCTTATTTAAGAACCGATTAATTTAGAAACAACAGTTGTGGACAGTGGACCAGTGGACGGAACGGCACTTGGTCGAGGATCATAGAACGGAACACTTGAAATCATTTTACATACGTCTCCTTGAGGATTATACATATGATTTTGAACAATAAACCAATTAATATTCTGTAAATCTACAAAAATATAGACTCGTTAACAGTAGTTTCGCTTCGGTAATTTCGCCTCCTACAGTTCAGAAGTGGGATAGTCGCACATGTGGCAGGTTTGTCTTTGTCAGTTAAGACCTATAGTGATAAAAATACTCTGATGATGCCGTCCCACGACTCGCCTTACCGACGCAGAGAAGGACGAGGCTCGCGGAGTCGACATCGTCAACCTTCGCGTAGCCGTCGTCACAAGCACGAAGAAGAAAGGGGCCGGCAAAGGCACGGGTCAAGGCGGTCCTATCATAGATCGTTGGATGAAAGTCGACACAGGATTCGAACACTTAGCCCAATGGGTGTTCAATCCAGAGATTCTGGGTCCAGCAGCTCCGTGAGTCGGATTTTGCCAAATTGACAGAAGTTTTGTCCGGTATATTTAAAACAGTTTCGAGGGGATCACATTATATTAACGAACAGATATTGCCAGAATTGGACCCCGAGAAAAGAATTATATCTACTAGTGATTTGGTTCAAAAAATTAACACGTGTGGGGAGATGTATGATTGGCATGATAAAACCAAGTTATATCTAGGAATATTAAAATTAAAAGGAATGCGAAACTTTGACATGACGGGATGCAAAATTCGTTGTTATCCTGAGAAGTCCTTCGGCGTTAATTCGATAATTGCCGGAGGAAGAAAGTTTCAGGAAATTGATGGAAACCGTCATTTCTTATAAGAGTTTTCCCGGTCAATATCTTCAGAAATATTGTTTTATCAAATTGGGAAAAATTAATAAATTAAAATTGGAACTTTCGAAAGATATTGGAAACCGGTGACAGGCGACCAGAATTAAAAAAAAAATTTCGAGAAGTACGACTTGAAGGGAGGCATGGTTTTTCGAAAAACCGAGCACAAAAAAAATGGGTAGTACCTCGCATGTCTCGTAGGAAAGTAGTCGAGATGTGTCACGATGATCAAGGGCACTTCACTTTGGAGAGGACTGCCGAGAAAACCTGGGAGAATTATTGGTTTAAGGGGATGAGATGGTTTGTTTCGAAGAACGTCAAGGCGTATTTGAACTGCCTTTATTATAAGTCAACATGAGGTCGACAACCAGGTTTCTTGCATCCGATTGATGAAGTTTCGGTCCCATTTCATACGTTGCATCTCGATCACGTTGGTTCATTCATACGTAGCAGACATAGAAACACGCAAATTCTTACGATCGTTGATAAGTTTTCTAAGGGTTGTATCCTCGAACCTGTACACAATACCAAGACAAGGTGTGTCATTAAGGCACTCGATCGGGTATTTTCTCTTTTGGAGTTCCTACACGGATAATGACTGACAAAGGGAGGGCGACCACGTCTCGCACATTTCAAGCATTTTTTCAAGAATATGGAGTAAAGCACGTCCGAAAACGTTGTTGCAAAACCGAGAGCTAATGGGCAGCGTGAAGGGTGAATCATGCAATATTAAATTCATTGGCAACAACCTGTGTGGGAAAAACAGAAGACTCATGGGATAAATACATGACAAGGGTGCAGAGTGCAATAAACTTGCATTACCATCAGGACCACTAACAGCGGTCCATCTCAACTTTTCTTTAGGTGTAAACCCAGAGGCATGGCGGATGCAATACTGTCCGCAGTAATTCAGGGTACTGTTGATCGGTTGGATCTCCAGAAGTTGAGGGGTCCATCTCAACTTTTCTTTAGGTATAAACCCAGAGGCATGGCGGATGCAATACTGTCCGCAGTAATTCAGGGTACTGTTGATCGGTTGGATCTCCAGGAGTTGAGGAGAAACGCTAAGCGATTAACAGACTTATAGTAGACTGAACAAAATCTAGGTTTGATGCTCGACGATTACGATCGCCACAGTACGAGGTGGACGACGTAGTAACGATGAGTTTATCGCTCAAAATGTATTTGGCTCGAAACTCTGCCGAGTTTCTTGGTAGCAGCTAGCCTAGCAGCGACTGACGAAATCAGGAAATTGGCGGCCAAGGCAAAGGGACCGTTTCAGGTGACTGCAATTTTACCCAATGATCGCTACGAGGTCCAGGATTTAAGGGATTTAAAGAAATCTCCAAATCAGCAAAGTGTAGTAGTGATGGCCAGTCTAAGGAAATGGGTCACCTTTGATGCCATAAAATAAACTTGGGAGTTTGGTGATATTGGCGGACAAATTTAATATTTAAGTCGGAGTCAAAAGTTGCCAGCACGTATCCTTGGTCAGAAGTATATGTGGAAAGCAACTTTTGGCGAGACTGTAGATCACAGCCGAGTCTAGAGCGTTTAGGTGTGATATTTGGTCAATATCACACGGGATCTGAGGCTTCTAGGCGGAGGCTGTTGACCGGGGCCGAGTTTACAGTGCTCAGATATGACATCTGGTCAGTATCATACATAACTGAGGCTTCTAGGCGGAGGCTGTTGACGAGGGCCAAGTCTAAAGTTCTCAGGTGTGATATTTGGTCAATATCACACGGATCTGAGACTTCATCATGGAGGCCAGGACCAAGCGCAGTCGGAGTCAGGGTAGTCTTGGACTGAGTTGTCCGTGGTTACGCTCTCAGTTAGCTAGGGCCCCTGGCGAGGCTCGTGACCGGTTCTTGAGATTTTTCCTACTTTCATACTAACACCTTTGGGATGGTCTCCGGGAAATGATTGGCGCCTATTTTGGACTTGATCACTCCGAATGGCGGCGTCGATCGAGTCACGATTCTACCCATTGACTATATTTCCATTTTATTGTAGGAGGGGAATCCCAACCCAAGGGGAATCTACTATTGACAAGTCTATATTTTCCGTAGATTCACAGGTATACTTATTTGGCTTATTGTTAAAGACGTATATAGAATGGATTCAAGCGTTCCGTTCTGCGATCCTCGACCAAGTGCCGTTTCGTCCACTGTTTGGAGGGACCGTCTTGGTCTAGCCGTATCAATTGTTTAGGCAATGCTCATATCTTCTAAACATGCTCGCTTTTGCTCGTCCATGATTCTGGGAATAGGCCCGCCCATAGACCTCCGATCATTTTGCCTTTGTCTCTTCGAAATATTTCCTTCAATATGGTTTTGAACAATAAGCCAATTAATTACCTCTGAATCTACGGAAAATATAGACTTGTAAATAGTAGATTCGCCTCACTAATTTCGCTTCCTGCAATAAAAAGTCAACGAAACTACAGAAAATCAAAAGAAAGAGCAAACATTTTTAGAAAAACATCACGAAACCATTTTAACTGACTCATAACCTAAACGAGATAACGTCAGTCGTGTTAATAAACTTCTGGTTAGCACCGACAGCACAAAGAGCATTCATGCTCTATCGCCGGACTCGCTTATATCAACTCACGCGTAAGCAAACCTATTCAAACGCTTCAACTGGCCCTACGCAACTTCGTGTACCAACTTTACGTAACGGAGTCACTCAGAAGGCAACCCCATCGAATAATTATAATACACCATTGAGTCATCAAAGTTTGTTCTTCGCCAAAGGCACGCCATTTAACGAATTAAACACTTTGGGGCGCCCAAAACTGCAACATGCAAACATAATCATTAAACCACACATTGTAATAAACCTTGACATTTTGAAATACACTATTACCCGCGCAACTCCGCCAAATTGTAGGTGCGCACACTTTTCGCGATATAAACATTATTTTTCTCAAAATGATCCGATAACGTGTAGGAGGCGAAATTAACAAAGCGAATCTACTATTGACAAGTCTATATTTTCCGTAGATTCACAGATAATTAATTGGCTTATTATTAAAAATGATATGTGTAAGCCTCAAGGAGACGTACAGAAATTAGTCCAACTGTTCGCTTCTATGATCCTTGACCGAGTGCAGTTCCTGTCCACTGTTCGTAGGGACAGTCTTGGTCTAGCCGTATCAGTTGTTTAGGCAATGATCACGTCTTCTAAATAATTGTAGGAGGTGAAATTACCGAAGGCGAATCTACTATTGACAACTCTGTATTCTCCGTAGATTCACAGGTATAGTTATTGACTTATTGTTCAAGAAGACGTATATAGAATAGATTCGTGCGTTCCGTTCTGCGATCGTCGACCAAATGCCGTTCCGTCCACTGATCGGAGGGACCGTCTTGGTCTAGCCGTATCAATTGTTTAGGCAATGCTCATATCTTCTAAACATGCTCGCTTTTGCTCGTCCATGATTCTGGGAATAGGCCCGCCCATAGACCTCCGATCATTTTGCCTTTGTCTCTTCGAAATATTTCCTTCAATATGGTTTTGAACAATAAGCCAATTAATTACCTCTGAATCTACGGAAAATATAGACTTGTAAATAGTAGATTCGCCTCACTAATTTCGCTTCCTGCAATAAAAAGTCAACGAAACTACAGAAAATCAAAAGAAAGAGCAAACATTTTTAGAAAAACATCACGAAACCATTTTAACTGACTCATAACCTAAACGAGATAACGTCAGTCGTGTTAATAAACTTCTGGTTAGCACCGACAGCACAAAGAGCATTCATGCTCTATCGCCGGACTCGCTTATATCAACTCACGCGTAAGCAAACCTATTCAAACGCTTCAACTGGCCCTACGCAACTTCGTGTACCAACTTTACGTAACGGAGTCACTCAGAAGGCAACCCCATCGAATAATTATAATACACCATTGAGTCATCAAAGTTTGTTCTTCGCCAAAGGCACGCCATTTAACGAATTAAACACTTTGGGGCGCCCAAAACTGCAACATGCAAACATAATCATTAAACCACACATTGTAATAAACCTTGACATTTTGAAATACACTATTACCCGCGCAACTCCGCCAAATTGTAGGTGCGCACACTTTTCGCGATATAAACATTATTTTTCTCAAAATGATCCGATAACGTGTAGGAGGCGAAATTAACAAAGCGAATCTACTATTGACAAGTCTATATTTTCCGTAGATTCACAGATAATTAATTGGCTTATTATTAAAAATGATATGTGTAAGCCTCAAGGAGACGTACAGAAATTAGTCCAACTGTTCGCTTCTATGATCCTTGACCGAGTGCAGTTCCTGTCCACTGTTCGTAGGGACAGTCTTGGTCTAGCCGTATCAGTTGTTTAGGCAATGATCACGTCTTCTAAATAATTGTAGGAGGTGAAATTACCGAAGGCGAATCTACTATTGACAACTCTGTATTCTCCGTAGATTCACAGGTATAGTTATTGACTTATTGTTCAAGAAGACGTATATAGAATAGATTCGTGCGTTCCGTTCTGCGATCGTCGACCAAATGCCGTTCCGTCCACTGATCGGAGGGACCGTCTTGGTCTAGCCGTATCAATTGTTTAGGCAATGCTCATATCTTCTAAACATGCTCGCCTTTCCTCGCCCATGATTCTGGGAATAGGTCCGCCCATGGACCTACGATCATTTTGCCTTACCTCTTTGAAATATTTCCTTCATAATGCTCGCGGTTTCTCGCCGATGATTCTTGGAACAGGCCCGCCCATGGACCTCCGATCATTTTGCCTTTGAATTATTTCCTTCAAACGTGAACAAGGGGACATCACTAATGAAGGAACAAAAACTGCAACGACAAACATTGACGCGTCACTGCAATAGTCTCGATAAACCCAATCTCTCGAGATCGTCGAACGATACGTTTCCTGAGCGAATGAAATCCTTTGAGGCCACGTAAATCGCGGAATCGTTAAGGGGTACACGTTAAGCTGAGTACGATTGTCCTCGACGAAAATGGCCATGTCACGGGGGTTACGGTTCCGCCAGGAGAAGAAACTTTTCTCGTGCTTGTATCGCGTGCTCGCTAAGGCCGCTACAGGATATCCACCCAGCTGCCGCGCGGACGCCTGAAATATGAATGTTAAGAGGAAAAAAATATTAAACCAGCAAAAGGAGCATGAGGTAGGAGTAGGGTGGCTATATAAGGATAGAACTTGGCAAAAGTACACGAGTACGCGCTTGGCGCGCGAATAGAAAACGCCAGGGATGTTGCCGAGGAAGTGAGACAGAATGGAGGCCTCGGGGCTTACGTCACGGCGGAGAGGGAGAAAGAGAAAGAGGTCTTCCACCTAAACTTTCCCCAAGATAAATTGAAATTCTATAACTAGCAACAACTTAGATTACAAAGTGCACCGAATAAATTTTCCGGAAACGCCACCAAAACCAAAGGCATCCCGTACCGTTCCAGTTGCTTTGAAAACGTATATGCGTGGCACAGCGACGTATGAAACCGCGAATGCGCGATTGTGCAATTACGCTAGTTCTCTGACATTCAGAAACAGACGGAATTTTATAAATCATTGTAAATATTATAATAGAAACATGTATACCTAATTGACAAACTAGATACGTTAGAGAATAAGACATTTTTGTCATTTGCACCCTATACTTTAATGGTATTACAATTTCCTACATCCGATGTGAATTCTTGGCAATAAAGAATTATTTGTCGAATTCATTAAATTTCTACCAATTAAATTCTACATGCGGGTAAGGCTAATTGTTAACTTGAAAATTAATGACTAATTAATCTAACTAGTTGAAAATAATTAAATCGCGATATTACAGTGTTATATCATAATAGATGTTTGAGAGATCGAATTTNTAAACACACTTCAACATTTTATCTTTAAAACGAGCACTCATTTAGCTCAATCGGTTGAGACAGATTAAAGATAAACTTGGAAAAATTTTTGGAATAGAATGCCTTTGTCATTCTAACTCGTGACTCAACAGCCAATATTTTTTTAAATTACTTGTTTTAGTAGTAAAACAAATTATTTTAGTAAAAAAATGTAGTCTATAAACGCTAATTTTACTGAAAACAAGGAAAAGCGGGGTGGACGTATATTTTTGTGGAGCAGTTTATATAAAACTGCGTTTGCTACAAACATTTTTATACAACATTTTTTGTCAGAAATGGAAAATTTCTTGTCAGTCACGTGATACGTCCATAAAATTCAATATTTTAAAAATATCCACCGTATCGGCCTAGCAAATGTTATATAGAATTTACAAACTTTTTCTTTTTTTCGTTTCGCCACAAAACGGCACCCGTAATCGGCACCACTGCGACGAGAGTAGCCTGACAAAACAGAAAAACTAGTTACAGAAAAACTGCTTCATAACCGCCATTTTGCTTTGAAAAATAAAAAGTGAAACACCCACCGTGGAGTAATCGCGAATTTTTGTTACCAGAATATTTTGTCCAAAGTTTAGTTAGTTTGTGAGTGTCGGGTTTGGTGAACTCGTATGTAGATTATGTGGGACAGAATTAGACGAAACCAGACTAACTTGCGGTAGGTAACGTTTCCGTCAGGACCTGTTGACCACTGACGTTTCTCTCCTCATCCTGGTTTAACCTTCGCTGTGTCTACGTCAGTAACTTAACCGCAACACATTGCCGGGCCGCTGAAATGTCTAATTAATACGTGTAACTTAAATTATTACCCACAATAACTCCTTTTCCGGGTATAACGGAATGAAATTACCACCATTTCGACGTCACTACTTGATTTTTCATTCATGACGAAAGTAAACACGTAAAATATAAAAACATGACTTTCCAGTTTATCGTGACCTCTCTCTCTCATAATCCTCATCGCGAAGCCAATGTTAACCACAAATGTGAAATCTTCACGCTTCAATTGCACATCGAGCAATGGCCTCGGAGTAATTAAAGGTTAGTCTCGAAGTACTTAAAGGTAATCTCGCCGATTAAAGCGTAGAAGATTAACGATACGGTGTGCAAAGGAAAAGAGAATTAACGCCGCATACGACGGGACGGAAGAAGCAGTTAACACCCCTTGGTAACCCTCCTGGTGATTTGTCGAGGCTTAGGAAGAGCGAAGTTTCGAAAGCTCGCGAAATCCCGGAAAAGGTACTGTAAAATGGAAAGAAGTCGATGAGGGGAAAGGGATGACGTCGGAAAGGGGTCGACCTCGTCCTTCTGGGGAAGTTTAAAATATCTCCTGGTGGGCGACGAACGCGAATACCGAGGAGACTCATTTATCGGTGTAACCAGTACCTCTTCGTCTCAGCGCCTCTTCGTCGACCCTGAGATTCCAGAGGAACGAGGACGAAGACGGGGTTGAAAAAAACGAGGGGTCGCAGGAAATCGTTGATATATGTGGTACCAACGGAGAGGACAAAAGCGGGGGGTTTGGACCCATGCAATATGTATCGGCCGTACGTGCACGATATTCTATTGGCTTTTATTGTTACGTGTCGAGATACCCGGTCTCTCTAGAGGCCTCTTCGTGGCACCTTTGACACGTACGATGGAGCACCAATGCCCCTTTCTCCCCCAAAGACGGTGACCGCCTATCGCCGGTCCCCGTTTTCAGAACGAGGGCGACAAAGGGGACGTAATAATTGAGAATCTCTACATAGACAAGATCTGTCTGTTATTGCGGACGATCGTTAACAAATTTGTAATATAAGAGTACAGTTTATTCCATAGCGTAATCCTGTGAGAAAATTACATTGTAATCAGTTGCGTATGATTACTATGCTTTGTATGATGACTAAGCTTTTAATCACATTTGCTAATATGACAGTTGATAATTATGATATGAATTATTATATATTTGTATAATCAAAATAACATATGAGAAAACAAAACGTACACGTTCCAACTGAAGCATTAATTTTATAATCATCAATATTACAAACAATATTATAAAAAAAATTAAAATTATATATAAATGAATATTGTATAATTATTACATTTATTTTTACTATTTTCTAAATTAACCTATTCGCTTTGGATTTATCTCTTATAAATCCATAAAGTTATCTGATATATTTGCCAATTACCCGAAGCTGCGGAATGACTTCGAAAATAAATTATCACACATTGAGCAATCCAAAACTTCCCCACGTCCGCATCAATTCCGCGACAGGAAAATCAATATTAACGGTTGATTAATAAACAGTTAACACGCGAGAATAAATTAATATGAAATTGGAAGTGCTGGACCGGTAGACAGCCTTGAATAAAATTACGAAATTTATGAAGCATATTGACATTTACATAAGCCGTTCGTGTTTCCCGTACACAATATTCAATGTAGGATTTTCGGTCCACCTCAGTTTCCATGTGAACTACAGACGTATAAATTTAGGGCTTAAGGGCGCTCACCACTCCAGCGATTTTGCAGGGCCTCACGGGGACAACGATTCCGAACGTATTTCTAAACCGATCGAGCTTAACGAGTGCTCATATCAAAGATGAAATGTTGACCTATGTTTATATGGGAGCGATTTTCGATAAGTGGTCATTTTCATATAAAAAAGTGCAACAACATAATTTCAATGCCCTTTTACCTAGGAAGGAGGTGCTTGATCGAAAATCGCTCCCATATAAACACACTTCAACATTTTATCTTTAAAACGAGCACTCATTTAGCTCAATCGGTTGAGAAATACGCTCAAAATCGTTGTCCCCGTGGAGCACCTTTTTCAGGATTTTCGAGTTTCTCGCGAGGAATTTGGGCATTCCTTAGCAACCGTTGCCGACTCTAGGCGGAGCGTCCAAGTGGCGTGTACGTGCGGCCGGGGGTCACGCACGTTTCGGCACCTAGTCCAGAGGCGTCTAGTCGTTGCGTGAGTCCTATACGTGCAAAATACGCACACATTTTTCGCCCCTTGCTAAACACCGCCCATTGTGCGTCGCGTCTCCCTCATCCGAGCTAGAAAGTACGTTTTGGTTACCTCCCACCGAATTCAATGCTAATGCCATCTAGCAGTGGAAGTCATCGTCCCCACTTTGGTGGTGAACGCCTTTAACATCCTATTTTGAACAAAAGAAAATGCGTGTCAAGCCAGATCATTCATTTTTCCGTGTGTGCGTCGTCCTGAATACAGGGGTCATCGACGTTGACGCGTGATGCAAGTTGCGTCGGTCCCGGTCGTGTCACCCTTAGTGCCATCCCTACGACGGGAATGGAGGAGAGGGGTGAGTGGAACGAGAAACGACCACGCGACTCTGGCAATTTTCTCGCAAACGAAAATCTCTAGGTGGGACAAAGCAGGAAAAATGCCACGGTCGCCCGACGTAAGATACGCAGCCGCCATCGCCCCGGTTTCCGGCCGTTTGTTCCTGAGAAAGAAAAAAAAGAAAAATGTAGATCGCGACCTCTGAAGAAACGAATAAGTCTCTTCGCAATACCTTGAAACGTTGAATCTTTACCGGCGATTAAATTCGTCCTCGCGTTTAAATTCCCCCGAACAGAACGAGCTCAGAGATTGCGTCAACGTAGACGTTGGCCTGCTCCCCGAGGACACCCTCCCTACAGGGTTTGTCCAAAAAGTATTGTCAGTGAGTCTATTTAAAAAAATTTATAGATCAGGTCGGTACAACACATTAAAAGGTTTCAAAATAGGCTCCTCCTGCATCGATACATCGCTTCCAGCGAGATTTCCAGGCGTCCAAGGCGGCACGGTAGGCCTCCTCCGGAATGTCCTTTAGAACCTTGGTGCAAGCCGCTTTGACGTTGTCAACTGTCCCGAAATGATGTCCTTTCATGGGAGTTTAAATAAAACAAAGAAAAAGTCTGGGGGAGCCACATCAGGACTGTAGGTCGGCTGTAAACCCGTCGCCACCTTTGAATCGGCCAGGAAGTGGGTCACGAGGAAGGCGGGGTGGGCTGGCGCGTTGTCATGGTCAACGAGCACTGCATTAGGGCTTGCACGGGAGACGAAAACGCGTTTCTCAGAAAAGCCTGTCCTTACTCTCCACATGGAGACGACTGAGCGACCGCACGTTTGAAAACTGACTTCCGGCTCCACCGATCCCAACCGGTCCGAGCGCGCTGCGACGTATAGCCGCTTCACAATTAAATCTGTTCCGTGCGCGACACTCATATATGTAAATTCATCGCGGACTTTGAAATGTCAAACAAATTCCCAAAAAGGGACTTACTGCCTGCTTGGGCCCATCGGGCCATTTACCAATTTAACAATTTCCTGACTCCGAAATCGGTTCGTAAATTTTAGTTTTCTACGATACGGTTATATTGCCCCGTACGTCCCATCGAGAAAGTTTAGGGTTCTTTAGAATTTTCTCGGGTTGACCGTCCCTATTCTTTACCGTCATACCTTCTTTAACTTTACCGCTTACACGTGCGCGCAACATGCACACGTGTGCATACAGCATGTTTTTCCATCTGCACGGCAACTAGAAATTTTCCGTTTTCACCCAACCGTATTGGACAGCCACCGACCAATCACGAGGCTGACTATTCGATTTGAACCGCCCTTGTTAAAATCAGTCAGCCAATCGCTATGCAAAGAAATATGCTACCACCTCCTCAAAAAATTTAATGCGACCGGAGGAGGAATTCGGTATTTTTTCTGTAAGTCAGTCAGTCTCCGTCTCTCGATAATTTAACATCTCTCGTCAGCCTTCACCATCATCTCTGAAACAGTTATCGTTATTCACGCGTGAAGAACTGACAAAATTCAATAAGTCGTCCATTTAATATTATAATAAATTTAAATTGTTTTGTTCGCGACAGTCTCACTCTTCATTCGGGTACCTTCCTTCTTCATGTGAGCAGTTGTATGAATATCCCGTTTTGCAATTCCACTTGCAAAAACCATCGGGATTCATACAACAACTGCCCGACAAACTAGCCGGGCAGAACAAAATCTCTCACATTACTTTTCGGACAAACCTTGTAAAACGCCTGCAGGACTTCCCGTGTTTCGATGTTCGTGTTTTGATATGGTCATCAGCCGGCCATTTCTTCCCGTGACGTTCTTCTTTCCTCTTTTTAATGAAATTCGTAAAAACTCGCGCACGTAAGAAACCATATGTACTGAATTCTGTGAACAAAAATGATGAAGTACCTTAGGGTAATAAGGCTCACGTATATTTCTTACTATAGAATTAATGTGCTAAGATTGTGGCTCCTTCCATCAGTCAGTAGCACAAACAAGAATCCATTGTGGGTGTGTCGTGGCAATGGACGAGTTCGTGGTGAACGGAGGTCAATGAGTAATGTTCTCGACTGAAGTTTATAAAATTTGGTTGCAAGCTTCTTGTCACAAAGTTTTATAGACTACACTTTCAATTACTTTGTCACTGAAATTCTAACATTCTTAAAATCTAACAACATCGATTCGATCATGTTACACGATACCACTATTATACTTCGACTACCGTGCGTAAAGAGGCGTTACAAGTACTGCTTGAACCGAAATCATGCAACGAGGCGCTGCTAAATACCTCTGCGTGGCTTGTGCACGACCAGATAAAGTTTGTTGACCAGATAAAGATGTCACATCGTTTTGGGAGCACCGATTTGCACATGCAAACACCTAGCTGCGCTCGAGGAAGGCTTTGGCAAATTGTCGATAACGGTTCGTAGTCTTCTGGTTGTCGAAATTAATTCAATTGTTCGCCCACTCCATTCGAGCGATTAGAACTCCAGTTGATCTGTAAATGCACCGAAGGTGCTCTCTCTATGTATTCGGATCTCGGTCGATCGATGCCTGGCAAGCGATTGTAACTAGATCTCCTCGATGAGCCTAGGTGGTTTAAAAAATCCCTCACGTATGAATTGTGAATATGAATACCACGTGCGGCGTACTATGCATATATGTATTCACGTACCGCGCCGCCTGCAGCGGAACATGCATATGGGTACAGGATGTTCATTTTAAGTGCGCCACCATTGCGACCTCGGAAACCATCAAAACCGCGGATAAGTTTGAATAGAGGATTCCTACATATTTATGAAACACGTTCGCAAATGCTGACCACGGAAGTTTTTAAAACCCTTTGTGCGTTTGCATCGAAGCTCTTTCCCGTTTTCTCCAATAACATCCACAATCACTTCTTCAACGAATGGGAGAACTTTAGAATTTGAGAAACAACAGGGATCGATGATGAATCGTTTGAACGCTAGTAACTTTTGGTTCGGATGTTCAATCCGACCATCCTTATCATAATTTTGACCAACAGTTTTTCCGCGCCTGTTGGCTTTTCTTCCTCAAAAGCAGGTACAAGAAAGCAAGGCCAAGTAATCAAGGAATCAAGGATAAAGGTTTATATATCCATAAGGGATGTTATTTCCTATTTCTTAGTAATATTTAAAATCTGTAATGAATTACTCTGTATCTATAGACCACAAGCCATTGAGGTTCAAACGATTTTCCTTATTTATAGCAACAAAAATCCATACCGCTTAAACTGTTTCAACGCGCAGTTCGTTTTACTTAAAGCAGGAGCAAAAACGTTACCGAAAGCGTAACAGATATGAATAGGTTTTCCAATTTAAACGTTCCGGCAGCTCTGATATTTGAAAAGATCCGAGTAACGGGCGCTCTTTAAATAAGCACCCTGTATACGTATGTCGTACCAGATGCTACATAACGACCCGTTAGTTCAGCGCACACGCGCCCAGCGAGTACATCTGCATGTAGCCGGCAATTTTTATGCATTTACGAGGATACGGATGACGGACGTACGGTACACGTCCGCGAACACGTATCTCGCCGTGCACATAAACTTGGATGTCCAATCCTAAGTTTAGCTCCGTGAAGCCGGTCGAACGAGAATTCACTTCAGCATTCTGTCGGCGACACGTCCGTCCATGACACGATCGAGAATCGAGTTTGGATCGAGTTACCCTCACCTAGTCCAACTCTCCATGCGTTTAGCGGTGGTCAGGTGCGGCTAAACTTACTCATTGTCAGACACCGCTCGGACGTGGTTCGGAAAGGGCTCAGAAATTGCACAGGCTCGGCTCGGCTCGGCTCGGCTCGGCTCGGCTCGGCTCGGCTTAACCCCCCTCAAACTCGATGGATTCGTCCCATAGCTGATCTCTCCGCTGTTCATGTTTGTCGGGATCGAGCACTCTCGCACAAGGACTCTATCCTGCCGATTCGTGGCGCATACTGATCGGTCGAGGATCCTATCTTCCTTCGCGCTTCGTTTCTTCAGCGTTCCACTTCCACTTGGGCTTCTCTCCTTTATAAATTACCTATCGGAACCCGACTGTTTGACCGGGCCAATTCCGGACTCGGCGCTCGGTTTAAATGATAATGGGTTAGACCTCCCGAGGTCTGTATCCTCGTTTCGTGCTCCACGTAAATATTCTCCTACTCCCTCCTGCCTTCGCCCGAATCGACTTAACTTGGCTCCTCGAGCCTTTCGTCGTTTCCTTTTCCCGTCTCGTGTTATACTTTGTGCATAAAAGGTCGACCGTTCGTCGGTAATTTCGCGAAATGTACGACTGGAAGTGTCTGAGAAACGCGAATGGCTTAGGGTACACGGTGCACGGGTTTATTTCCTTTGAAAGATTACGATTCTGGGGGGGAGTGTCGCTACTGCAAATATGTGTATATTGTTTATTTCATACAGTGTGATATTTAAAGGAACTTCTTTTGGTAAACCAATGATTAAATATCTTTAAATCCAACAAGGTGAGAAAAAGAATTTTTATTCATCATTTCCACTTGGACGTGCTCAAAAATGCAGTTATAAAAATAACAATCTAAGTTGTAACAATCCGGTTTTATATTGCATCCAGCTTCGATGGTACTTAACGACAATTAATTTTATCTTATGCCATTCGCTCGATTTCATATAATCATTGATATCGAGTGGTATGAAAATTCACCCATCTGATTAGACTGGAATGATTTAAACTCATTAAAATCTATTGGAGTCTTCCTTGTACGAATGATTTAATACGAGAGGCACGTTGGATGATTCTTTGTTCACAAAGTTACTGACCTTTCGACATACTCGGTACTAATTAGTGCAAAGTAAAGAGGTAACGAATTGCGCAATCCATCGTTCCGAGCTTTATCTCGTGTCACAGCAAACCATTAATTTGAAGCGAAACCAAAAACTTTCGTAATGTTGAATCATATAATAATGACATCCCATAAAGTTATATTTTATAAAACATTTCCTGCCTACCTAATTTGTTTCAATATCGCAGACTTCGCGACAGAATCCCGAAAATTCCTAAACATCTATTTTTGCCCGGTGGTTATTCATACTTATCTTTTCTTGCTACATTTTTTAAGTTCCAGGCAAGTTCATTAACGTTGTCACTTTCAAAAAAAGTATTAAATACATTTAAAATACCTAGCGTGCATACATGGAATTAATTAATAACTGTAAAACGTTCCTCTAGAAAATCAATTAACATTTCTGTTAAAAATCGATGGGTATTGCAAAATAATTGAGAGATAAAAAGTATCGTCACTGTCTACGGCAGGAACGTAAGACCGTGATATTTAAAAGTAATTCATTCATCTTCATATTTCAACCTTTGTCTTAACACTGTTTTTCTTACATCCCAATTTGCGAATGCCTCTAGTCCAAGCATTCTAAACCATGAACATATGAACGTCAACACGTTAATAGACTGTCATCAAGCTGTACCGAGAATTAGCACTAACCTCGACACATTACTCGATACTACATATCCGCCACGAAACATAACGATAACATCTTCAACCCTCGTACATCAACCGAAGCCCCATTACCCAAATTCAATCCAATCATTCCGCGAACCTAATATTTCAAAGACGAAAGAGTCTCGTGCGGTATACATCTAGGTGCTCCAATTAGTACCAACAACAAAATCTCCTTTTCCCCAACGATCGGGCCGTACTTAGAGAAAGTAACCACTTTTTCCTGGAAGATAAATTCATGGCACAGAAGCGCGATGCAGCCCGGAGGTCCGTGCGTATTTACTCCAGTTTGGAGGCGCAGTTAAGCAGGAGACGAAGCAAAGTAGTGTAAGAGGAGCGAGCCTCGTCGGGGTGGTTGGGGGTTGTCGGGGGTTGTCTGGGGTTGTCTGGGGCGGCGGGCGGCGCGGAATGCGCTGAAGGCGAAGGAAGACGAGCGGCGTTGAATAATGTATTTGTTGGGTGGTTGTGTTTCCGTGCCGGCAGTAGCCCGGTACCCTTGTACGGTACGAATCGTCTGGTAGCTGGTAGCTAGTTGCTGCAGGAACTTCTACCACCACCGACATTGGCAGGACGACCACCAGCCTCGGTACCGTGGTCGTTTCACGGACGACCTCCGTAGGGGCACGTACAGGTAGTCAAGTAGGTACCTACACATCGAGTCGGGCCGCCGTAGGGGGTAACTACCCCCCACGTGTGCTCCAGGAGAGAGAGGGACCCTGGGCTGTCTCTTTGGAATCCGGATCCCAGCGGCTTGTACCAATCTGTATTTATGCGAGGCCGAATCGAGAAAGAAGAGGAGAACCACTTTCGCCGTCTCTCCCTCGCTCTTTCGGGCACTTCCACCCCGCCAAGGAACCGAGCTCGCTCTCGAGAGAGGCGATTGATTTCCAAACGATGTTTTCCCGTTGGAGACCCAATGCCGAGGGAAGATGGAGATGGCTCGGGGTTGTTCGGGTGCGATGCCTCCCACGGCAGCCTGCATTCCCTTATGAATTTCATCGCTCGGCGTCCCTTGCCACCGAAATCGCTAACCAATCGCATTAAGCCGATGCGAGACCGACGCCGAAACCGCCGCCGCTGCGTCCCTCGGGATGAACCGCAAGAAACTGTGTTCTGGTTCGGTACGGAAGACTACGAAGGCGGAGTACATCGGTGTCTTCCGTATCTACGCAACACCGAGTCCGCATTGACATCCCCCATTTTAATTCCTACGTTTCATTTTGAAACAAACTTTTATTTCGTTTAATAAAAAGATTCCACGTCACGATTTTCTAATCGTTTCGAATTGTTACGAACACTGGACTAAAAACCGGTGCTAACGTTAAAAAGTCTAGTTCCTAGGGACATTTATTCAAATCGGGTTTCTGCTTCCAATTACGTTTGCTATCTGGCATAGCGCGGGAACGACCGTCCAGGAATATGTGCCTGACATGCTAGTAACCGATTTCAGCTCCAACATAAAACTGGATATTTGAAGAGAAAAGCATTTCCGCTGTCCCACGGTATAAAAAACGAAACGCTACGCAATGCGGACAATAGCATTGCGTATCGAAACTAGACGATGCTGCGCAATATGTTTTTACTATAACAATTGACAGCGGCATCCCCATTTCGCGGGACAGCGGAAAATCTTTACCTCGTACGTAGATGCGGATCGGTACAGCTGACACTTGAAACACGGGCATATAACGGCATTCGGTCACGTAAAATGGAACCCACCGACGCGCGCGCCTTCTCCCACCGACGTATCAACCGGAAAATCGATTTGGATTAAAAATTAAAGCAAATGGAAATTCGCTTCCCTCCGAGATTTTCCCCGAGTAGTCCTCGATTATTGGAATCCGTAAGGAAGTTCGACGTAGGAACCGGAGAGAGGTCGGGACGAGGAAAGTAGGAAGATGCAGCCGACAGAAGTGTCTCCCGGTCCTAATGAAAGAGTGCCGTGGGAGCAGGAATAAAAGACGGCGAGACTATTGGATCGGATCGGTTTCGAGGGAAAGAGAGCCCAAGGCGCCGGGTTATATGAATACGAGAAAACAACAAAGACAGCGTGCTGTCGATAGGCGCCGAGTCGAGGAAAAGGCGAACGCGCGAGAGGCGGCGAAAATTTGGCCCGACGACGGCGACGACGGAGACCGAGTCGACGAGACGGCCACGTCGACAAAAGCTACTACGAAGACGAATCGGATGCCCGACCCCGGAATTGCGGCTTAAAGCGATATTGCTCGCGAACGGAGGCGTCGTATATCCCTGACATCAACGAAACTTAACGTCGAGGTAACGAGTTCGCCATATTCTGCCCTAGGTTACTAGGTTCTTCAAAGGGATTCCAGACAGCACAGCGACAACGGAAAGATGTATAACGGATGACGAATTTTCCGAAAAATCGTCTTTTGTTAATAGCATCTAGTCGATAAGAGAAGACGAAGAAATGTCTTGTGCCCCAGACTTTCACATCTGTTAGTCAAGGCTAGAAGACGACGATTGTCGCATCTTTTAGTCAAAGCTAGAAGATGACGAAATCGTAGTCGTTTAGTCGAGATTAAAAGATGACAAATTATTGCGTGACCGAAAATTACATTCAGAATTATATGCAGATGAATTTCCATTGTGGATTTTTGTAATAAACGTCCTACCAATTTCATTGATTCATTCGTCGTAAAATTGAGGCGGTCTGCTTACTCCACTATTTTACAGCAGACGCAGTCCAATATTTTACGTCGCTTTCAAAGATCTCCGTCTCTCTGATCGGCTTATACTTTATCTGAAAATGATTTAAAATTACTATACCGATTTTTTGACATCGCGAACACATCTGAAGAGATTTCTTATTTAAAATACGAAATTTCCAATTCAGCGTCCCTTAGAAACTCGAAAGATCGAAAGGAGAGCAAGATATCTTGCATAATGTTAACCAAAAAATTAGATAAGAAAACTATATTCAGACAAGAAGTACGAAAATACGAAATTTCCAATTCAGCGTCCCTTAGAAACTCGAAAGATCGAAAGGAGAGCAAGATATCTTGCATAATGTTAACCAAAAAATTAGATAAGAAAACTATATTCAGACAAGAAGTAAAATGTCGAATACAAGACCAAATACGAACCGAAGACGAGAATAAAAACAGTCCAAGGAAGGAAATCCTCCTCCGTTCTTCCGAAGAGAGAAACGTGGAACGACCCTTCGTTCTTGATGAGTTAACGAGTAGCATTAGCTATCAATGCGATCAGTCGCCAGGTGGAGTGCAGGGGGCTAAAGTGACAAATTGACCGGAAAATCTGGAATGCCTTCGTGGTCACGCCACGACATCCCGATCACCATCCGTAGCGGAGGCGAACTTTGACTTTCGGTCGGGTCAACGGAACTCGACGTGGGCTTGGCAGGTTCGCCGAGGTTGACCTAGGTCATCCGGTCTCAACACGACTACCAATTTCGAATTACACGCCACGAATACACTCGCTCTGTCGGGCAATCTCGCGTATCTTGTACGAGGTGCGTCGTACACGGTGGCTCGGTAGTTAATTGATATCGGTTACGTCTTAACCTCGTCGGCCGATATCAGTGCTTCCGGATAATTCGACATAGTAAATGCATAGTAAATAATGACATAGTAAAAGTACAGACCCGATCTCCGAATAAATGGACACTGATACGACATTAAAAAAAGCAGTATTAAATCGGCCGCCATGACACTGGGTTAAATCGGTTGATTCGTGAAAAGATCATTGTTTAGAAATACTATTTTCTTAGATAGTTTGAGAAACTGAATAACAAAATTGTATGATAACGTTATATCATATCGGGACGAGGTTCAGAAATTCGATAGTTTAAAGATTTTCGATTGCTCTTTAATCGTCTCTGGTTGCTAAACCGTCAATAAACTACTTCGCTGCAAAGACGTAGTTAACAAAGTGAGGGGAAATATTTACCCCGTCAATTTGTAGAAATATGTAACGGAAATTGAATAACTGCTGTATTTTAATGCGGATACCGTCGGAACAGTTATATTGCCCTCGTGACCAGACTAGAAATATGTATTTGCATTGAAATAGCTCGGATCCTGTAATGAAAATCTATCGCAGCCATTGCAATAATTTTTCATCAGAGCTCGTATCGCGATTTATTGCCGGCGCCGGACAATGCGTTATCGCAGCCCGCGCGATAATACTTCGGCAACACAATTACCGCGAATTTCGTTATGCACTGTTTTTATCCCGCGCGAGCGGATAGGTCGATCCGATGCATCTTCCGGGGGATGTTTCGCCCCGGCGCAACCCTCCGGGGAAATATCTAATATTTATGCAATTTAGTAGAGCCGCGTTTCGTTGTTCCGAACAAAGGCAACGGCGAATACCTCCGGAGTCGGGTGTATCGCCCAACTCGAGGAAGACGTAATTGCGAAGAATTCATTTTCACCTTCGCTCACACTTTAAATTTACATTTGGCCCCCGGAGAGGGGTCGACGGGAATTTCCAACCGCTGCCCGATCCGCCATAGGTGTGAATTTATTTTCCATGCACGCCATCGTCTTCAAGAGAGAATGACGTTTCTCTTTTAGAATCGTTGCAAAAGGCAGGGTCGACGCGATAGAGCTTGATTTACGTCTTCGTTGAATGCTGACGTCACCGTCTGGCCCTCGTTGTAATTATACGTCAGCGGGCTGAAAAGAGGAACTAGCGTGACCCTGGCCATTTCGAGCTTTTTCGTCCCTTCTGTTCGCGTTACGAATTTTCAGTCTCCCACTGCATACCTTTGAACGACGTATCTAACGACGTTGTAAGAAGCCGACAAAACAGAGCTACTATACGTACAGCCAACTGAGTTCAACCGGGAAACGAAATGCTTCATCATTTTTTTGTCATTTTCGCTTTCATGTCTAGTTTAGGTGGTGGCTGTAATGTGTTTAGTTTATGAAAACTAATATTTAATTGCGCAGTATTAAGTGAGTATTTTAATCAAAATATATGGTCGTAATACGAAAATAAATTAGTACCGTTTCGACGCACCGTGGCTGCCAACGATCTCGACAGAAATTAAACGACCGTTGGGCACGAAATACTGGTACACAAATGGTTACATTTATTAACGAAACGAAACAATATCCTGGCCAAATATAGTACAATAATGTTAGATGGTACCACATTGTTTGAATGAAATGTCGCGACGCAATGTTAAAGTTAGGCTTATACGAAAAATCAGCCGCGAGGAGGAAATTAATTGTTTTTAATGTTACACGAGAATCCCCCCTTAAAAATATGCTATGGTTTTCTGAATTCCTCGAAAGTATCTCTTATAGTCAACGTAACTTTTAACTTGCACGCCCTGGGTTCGATCTTAGTAAATATTTAAAAGATTTTTCATCGTTTAAAATACAATCAACCTGACGAATCTTATTAACATAAGTAACAAGCTGAAATAAGTCACGTGGGAAAACAGAACATCAAGCTGCCGTTCCCCACAAACTTCATCCACCCTCCTTCTTGACCCCCCACCCCTTTGTTTAGCAACGAACAATAAACCACGCGACCGCCTAAAACGTCCGTGTTGAACCGGAACTCGTGTATTGACTGGCGAAGTACATCGATGACGCTGGAAGCTACACACGATCGAATGATTGGCTTGACTAAACACCGGGGTGTACACCATGGGGTATGGTGGGAGAACAGGGGGCTGAATATAGGCAGAGCCCAGAGCCGCAGGCAGAGACAGAGCTCGGTTGAGGTTAGGTAATGGCCTGGACCGGGTGGGGAAAACCTCAATCAACAACGCACACATTCGATTTGGAGCAATGCACGCGTTAACTCGCCGGAACTGCTGAACGGACTGGAACATTGGTTCGTGGGGTTCTAACGACGTTTGATCCCTCTCGGTAGCCACCTGCGATTCGCTCTATCGAAATTGTCCTGTGTACGCGACTGGATGAAACGCGTTCGATCGGCTTTTCGTGCGTTTTCATCGGCCAGAAATGAACGCACTCGACCAACACTTTTCCGCGCTCTCGATACTCCCCTGGAAGTTGCTGCGGATTTTGGTCCGACTCAATTTTCGGGAAACAAAATCTACCGGCCGAGTTTAGGTCATGTACGAACGTGCAACTTCGCGTCTCTCGTGATACACGGTGAGGTTCCCCGAGTTTCAGAAGTTGGTTTCCTTGTAACAATGTTGAGCCACAACGCGGAAGGACGTTAAGTGAACGCGTTTAATTAATCCCGTTTGCCCCAGCGAAAAGAGGGACTGCATAAACTGTATATGTATGATTCTTAATGAAACAAGTTGTCGGACTCTAACTGCAGACTTTCCCATTCGAGATCCAGGCCAAACGGGCATTACGCCCGACAGTGGTTGTAATGTGATTTTCTGCACACCGAGCGACGGAATGAAGCTAAATTCGGAATTACAGCTTAAACGTAGAAACTCACCTTGTTCTCTGGTGTTTTTCCCTGTCACGGGACCCTCGGTCGCTTTAGACTAGCGTTTCCGGACGGCAAAGTGAATTTGAAAAGACTTTAATGTGCCTGGAAGCGTTGTGGACGTTTAAATGTCCGAATGCGCGGTCCAACAATAAGTGAATTGTACGGGACTCGAAAACCGCTCCATTAGACTTGAATAGCAGCAAAAGTTTCGCGTACAATTGCTGTACCTATATATCAGAAAAGGAAACGCGTGAAGTAATCGGAATTATGAGAGCGCAATTAAAAGCGGGTATTCTGGCGTGAAAATTCGCGAAAATAAGCGAGCGCGCCGGCAGTTCTGGAAATAATATGAGAGATCTCTGTTTTACAAAGCCAAAAACAATATTCTAATGTACCGGACCAGGAAATATATGAAACAATTGATCCGATTGGGTTCCGTTTATCCACCAATTTCACGAGCACCCTCTTTGTCTCAGCGTCTAGTTCATCACTCGGATGATGAGGCAAAGCGCGGTGGTATCAATATCCCCGTCTTCCTCCGGGATTATATTTCTTGATCTCCGGAATTGCGAGATCGCGTGCGAATGTCCTTCCCGGGAAGATACATCGTAAAACAATTGACACGGGAAGCGAGGCCCGTGCTACATTTATCCGATCGGTTCTTGCATTACGTAATCCAAAGGCGGGCCTTCGAAAAAAAAGACCGCAGCGAAAGGGGGTGGTGGTAGGCGGTGCGGCACGTTATTTAAATTATGCACGAGAGGTCGAGGTGGATGACGAAGGCGAGCGGAAAGAAATTGCGAGGGTGGCGCGCCCGGGGATGATTATAATATTGTTACACGCTGATAGCGGAAAAATTAAAATTCAATGACGCCGTTAATCAAAGACATTCCCCGGAGCCTTAATTGCTCGGCGGGCGAGTGCACGTACTTAGCGAGGATTCGCGGGCTCCCTGTATGGGGGAGGAAAAAAGAAGCACTTCCCAGCTACGCTTAACTACGTTTCGAGAAACACGCACATGAAACGATCCTCGCCGGTCATCTCTCCAGGGAGACCGACGTGGCCCAATCAGGCGGAATTGTTCCGAAAATTGGGGTGGTTTTTTGCTCTCCTTCGCCAATGACGTTACGTCTCTCGACTATCGGTTGGGTTGAAAAAGAAGCAAGGCTACTCAAATAAACGAACCTGAAAAATAGTGGAGCTTTTAGACTCTTGTTGTACATCATGACCTCACGTAGACTGGATGTGCCGTTTATCTGCTTTAAGGCGCAATCCAATTGGAAGTTACAAAATATTTATAACGGTTGGTTAAATGAAATCGGTGCGAAGATTAACGAGACTCTTTTATGTTTTTGCCAATAGTCCGAAGTTTCGATGATGCTTCAACTAAATACATTCAAGCGACATTCGCGTTCCGTGAGAAATTTGATGCTCACGTGTTGTAATTGTTACTGTTATTAGATGACCAAATAGAATTAATCTGGGAGTGGAAGATGCCTTTTCCTGCTTTTTCTGTAGCTTTACGCCTTTAAATATTGTTTCACTTGTCAAACTTACTGAATATGCCCTGGTAGAGAATATGGCATATACCATTGACGTATTTGAATTCTCACATAAACGTGCAGTCGCTTGAAATCCATATGTAGAATTTAATACAATTAAATTTCAGTTTAATTAAATCGTTAATTTTTCACGTACCGCTCTAGTGGAAACGTGAAATAAAGTCTTCTTCAGTTGACTCCTTGTTAAGAGCGGCTATTAAATTATATCAGATGAGGACATCAAAGAATGTTATTTCATAGAAATTTCGTGATAATGGTAATCAATCGTGCATATTTCGAAATTTTAACTCAATTGGTTGCGTGCGTCTCTTTTCGCAATTTCCGCATCCCACAGGTATTATTATGGTTTAATAACACCGCAAATTCTACAGTAATTATATAGCCACGCTAAATAAACCATTTTTTATAAACTTGGAGACACATTCCTTCTAGTTTTTGCTTATTGTTAGATAACGAGTTTCGATTTTGGTAAAAGAAAATACAAAGTCATATTTTTATACGAGCTTTCGGGAATTTGTAAAATGATATAACCACCAGCAATCCATACGTGATATTTGCTTCACGTCGACACTTTTGACGAACATCCCTGCAGCAAGCATTACAGTAATTATAGAGGAAACATAATGGGGTCCCGGCTGGCGCAGGGCAACCCGTTCTCTGCAGTCGGCACATGGGACAAGGTCTGGGGAAATTGTCAGGAATGCCAGGGTACTGCCGACACTTAGACAAATGTCCCTGGAGTCCGTACCCAAAACAGTTGGCGGGATTCCGAGCACCCCTTGCGGAAAAAGAGTGTATCCGCATAGATACATAATTCTCGCCGCCATGACGACGCGACAAATGGAAAACGCGAATCACCGAAATGGAAAAGAGGCATTATTTACTGCGCCGATAATTATTCTTCTTGCGGTATGGTCAGTTTTTATAACACGATTATTGTCGTCCTAGTATATATTAATTACTTCGAAATGAACATTGAATTATTATGACAATGTGTTACACAACATTGAGTCCTTCTAAACATTCCACTCAGTTCTTATGATAATGTTAATAAAATGAAGCTGAAATAGCGAAAACTGAAAAGCAATTAATGATTGTAGGATCTTTTTCTGGAGCTACTACGTTGCGATCAACTTTATCATTAGACTTGTCCGATGATCTACAGTATCTTTGCTTTAGAGATTTTTAAGAAATGAAATTCTCTGGGAAGAAATATAACAAAGGAGAGAAATAGATTTTCGGAGTTTATGAAATTAATAATACATTTGCCGTTTAGGACATCTTACTGGATTATAAAATAGACGATCCATGTGGACCACTTCAAATAGGAATTCTATTTCAAAATATCTGGAGATGAACAAGGAAAGACAGGGCCAAATACGGATAAACTAAAAGCACATCGCCGATTCAATATGTAGGTATATCGATCGTTGCCATTATTTCATATTCGCGGATTCATAATATTCAATCAACTGAAAGCTGTCTATTGATAGACCAGAGTAGCTTACGACTAAACTGACTACCTAAAATAGCTCGCAACTAAGATAAAATAATTCGTCAATATTTCAACCTGTAGGTATTTGAAACTCCAAGACAAGTCAATCGTAATTATTTTATATGCTAAGTTTGCTATTTAAATGAACTTGTACATCCACGAATGAGCTGTTTCTTTCTTTTATCACCTAAATAAATCTGCAATAAAAACAATATACTGTACCGCAATCAATCCTTATCTACGAGACCATGAAATTGAAATTCATGAAAGTCGACGACCCGCTTCATATCTCGTGTTTCCATCGAAGACGATAATTTACCTCTTTTTGATCAGAAACCTTATTGATCGAATTTCTAAAAATAAGCCATTATCGAACCGAGAGAAAACTTTTCGGATAAAATGATTTTTTGGTCAGAAAACGCTTACATTGCTGGAATAGAGATAATGCACTCATATCTTCGTTCATATCGGTAATGAAACCTAACCATTTCTCTCTTACGTGCGCATCGCGAAACATTACGGCCGAGCGTACAATGTCCTCAGGGTGCATATAGATTTGCGAATGCACATCCGCTGGGAAATCAAGAGGTGCGCACTTTCGGCACCTCGGCGGAGAATACCACCTCGCACTTGCCCGCGGAGACGGACTTTAAAGTTTTCATTGGCCTAGAGAGAGAAGGAGAAAGCTCGAAACTACTTTCTTACTACCTCTCGAAACCGCGTACTTCCAACGAGTTAGCCGTCTCTTTATCTCGAGTCCTTCCCTCGGGACACTTAACCATCTCTAATCACGTACTTGTTCGTAGTGGGCGGTATCGCGTTCCCTTTTCTATGGATCTTTAAGCGAGTGTCCCTTCTAACCCCCAACAAAGTGCATACCGTAGTGTTGCATTCTCCCGTCCTTCTAGGCTTCATCTTTTTGCTATTTTCATTGATGAAGATATTTTACGATGATATTTTCCCCCGTGATATTACCAGACCATTTAGCATTATCGACGGATTTAAAGTTAATCACGGAGGGTATAAATAACTTTTAATTATCACCAGTCCATGATAAAGTGGACCACCTTCAATGGGTAATTATTGATTGTCGAGTTCAAATGCAGTGCTATATTTTCATAAAGTAATTATATGATCTAAATTTACTATACACAAACACAAACATAGGGGAAATCGATCACTGTTTACAGAAATCTATGCGTTGAACATCAAACATTTTCTAATCGTAGAAACAGTTTACTTTTGTATGATAAACCTGATGTACCGAATTACGATTAACGTTTCTGTCGAAATTCTTTGGTTCAAAAATAAATTAATTTAAAGCCCTAATAAATAACGGCATTAATCTACTTAAATAAGAAAATTCTTTAACGTTGGTATTTGTATTTACGTAATTCAACTTAAGGATGGCACGAGACTATTGTTACTATAGCAATAGAAGTAAATTTCCCAAAAAAAAACATTTACATGAAAATCTATGATACAGGGGAAATACCTCGTTTCAGAAGCGAATGAACTGGGAAAAGTCCATTCCATCATACACTTCTTGCTTACACAGTGAATGGAAAATCAAATATTCATAGATCAGTTAAAAATTCACCTCGAAATATGAAGATTGCCTATTAAACTGCTAGAAAATTAAAAAGAAAAAACTATATCTATCACCAGGATATTATTATAAAACTCCGGGACATTGGAAGTGCCCTATTTCTTACAATTTTCTCAGTACATGTACCTTTAGATTTTCTTGTTATCCTAGACTTCCCTTAATTACTTTTCGACCAAGTTAAACAAAGAAACTCCACCGTTTCAGTACCTAATATCCACTCCAACATAAGACAATGTAAAGAGAAAAACAATTACACTTTTACAACACCACTTTATGTAGCAGTTAATTTAGCTAATGTCCACCATGCGTCATAGACAGGACAAAAGTCTGAAAGGTTTACGAGCACTAACGAGACGCTACCCAGGTACATCCAGCAGAGACGCTATCGACGTTGAACTTGTAAACTTGGCCACAAGAAAGCAGGACCCTGACAAGAGGGCTGCTGGATACGCCCTGGCGTCATCGCATTTCCACCTTACAACGGGAAATTCCACCTCGAGGCGGCTTTTATAGGCATTTTATTCCGCAGGTGGAACCGTCTTATCCGCCATGACATACGCTCATAATCTCTATCGCTCGTGTCCCCGGACCCCTCGCGTGTCGTTCCCTAATTTGATAGAACGAAACAAGACGGCCCCTGTAATTGGCCAAGCCCATTAAGGGGTAAGAGTATATTGCCATAACGGGAACATCTTCCCGAGAAAGCAAAAACATCTTTCCTCCGGATACAACGAAACCCGCAATTTCATGTCAACATTTTTCCATTACTTTTCCGTAATCTGCTCGTAAACGTACGAGAGGAAACTACATATTCCCAAATATGATGTAGAATCTACTATAAGATATAAATCACGGGGATGTAACGCGCCTCGAATCCTGGCTGGGATTAAATTCTCGGTAATGTGAATAACGTGAGGTTTAAACAACCGCGATAACGGGTTTGCACCAGAGTTGCTCTGCATCTATAAATATCACGTTGAATATTTGCTATGAAGTTATTGTATACAATAGTCGTTATTTTAGATCATTCTCTTAGAAAACATGACAGCCATGCTTATAGTTAAAAAGACTTAAGGTGAAGTGAAACACGTCGAGGAACTTGATCGACGTCGATAAAGAATATTTTTCTAAATGTCTACGCTGCCGACGTTCGTTTTTATATTGACAGCTGTGTCGAATTATATTGGGTATTGTACCAAATGGCAAACTCCCCCTGTCGTTTTCGTACAATAAATATCAAGAAATCGAAGTAAAACTCCAGGAAATCATCTGGATTCATGCTTTCTGGGACCCTAATTGACTGCAGAGGGACCACCCTGCGCCATCTGTGATTTCCAGGTCAATTAAATTTTTATTCCGAGACCTCGTATTCCCATCGTTTTAGCATACAAGCGCATACAACACTTTTTTTGTCTTTATCCCGTTCAGATGCGAATTTATCGATTACCAGAGTGTTCTAAATTGTCGTAAAATTGTCCTGACCCTTTCGTTTCTTATATCAGAGCCTTCGCTAATTGTATATTGATCGAAATATGAGCGCTCGACGCCATTTTGATTCTGGTCTGAGCTGAGTTAAAAAATGTTTTCCATAAATCCAAATTTTGAATATGTCAGGACAATTCTTAAATGATCAGCAATGACGTGTCAAAGTTTCGGACAGTTTGGTCTAATACCCTTTAAAAAAAGTGTTGTATTTGAATCGACTAATTTGAAGGGGGTTTCACTTCACCTTAAGAGTGCGATAAGTACCCATAAAATTATATTTTTAAGTGGTACATATTATTCCCAATGGTTAAACAATTTTAATAATAATGGGTATTGGCACAAACTTGGTCTTGCTCCTTCCATACCTACGTATTTCATCTCAGCACTAACTTACTCATAAATCCGTTTCATTATTTCTAAACCCTCCTTATTCGACCATCAATTGCACGGTCAAAAGAAAAGTTTCTAATCCCTGACGATATGCCCAAAGAAAATTAACGCGCGAACGAAGGAATGAAACATCTCGAAGGAACGACTCGCTCCTCGAGAAACATATTAGGCAAACGATGGTTGCAAACGGATATCGGTGATGATGGCAAGGCTGAGTATTATTAAAAGGGTGTCCTTTCGTATTTTCCAGTGTGGCGGCTCGGCGTCGGGGGAGTTCTCCGAGAGGGTGGCCGCACTCTTGCACACGTCCACCACGCAAGACGACTGCTAGTCCCCGCGGCTGTGCTGCTTCCGGAACGCATCTCTGAGACCCCCTGTAGTAGATAAGGTCGATCACTAAGAGACCTACATCTTAAGCTTTACGCATAAGAGCATCTAGGCTTACATCTCGGCTGGGAACCGATCACGCCGATAATGGCCCGCGCCGCTGTCGATAGCGGAACCAGGCCTGCGATAACAATGAATTTTGACAGAAAATCTGTGAATTCCTTCCAACTGGAAAGAGAATTCCTTTACGGAGAAAGCCCCGTATCGCACGCCAGGAAAGGTTCCACCAGCTGGGTCGACGCTCTCCCAAAGACTCCCGCGAGTCCGCTCTTTCTTCCAGCCGATCGGAAAGGGATCTCTCGCTTCTCGGTATACTCTTTCATGTTGCGGCCGTTGCCACCTCACGAATACGCCCGAGCACTTTTCTCGATTTCTATGCGCCCCTGAATGGCACCTCGCGTTTCGCCGAAATCTTTTCGAGGCTGCTACTGTACCGCGAGTCTATTGGCCCGAAATGTTTCGGCGCTTTGCCTCCATGCCGAGATCGCCTGTTTTTCACGTAATGCGATTGTAGAATGGTCGGGTCGGCCTCCGAGTTCGTTTCTTGAACGCGCACCGAGAAAAAATGTTAATTTGATACATTGTTGTTTGTATGCGATTAGAGCTGGGAAGGACGTCGGAACTTTAGCGAGAAAATTTGTATTCATTATTAATATAAGGTAAATACGTTAAATACAAAAGCTTGACAAAGGATACTTAGGTACCACGCAGAGTAGTGTAAGATGAAAGAGAGGAAATTTCCGTGCGGGTTAATTGAAGAATATAAAGTTTCAAAGATTGAGAAAAGTTTCAAAGTTCATCGGCAGCTATAGACATTGTCTTCTAGACTCGCGAGAGTTCCTGAAAATACAAGCATGACCAGTTATTGATTCCGAATCATCATTTTCCCTACGTGAATATGTACTAGCATCGTATATGAAACATTTGAAGAAATAATTGACCCGTCTTTGATTAACCCTTAATTCCGTCAAAATACTGAAGTCGACCCAGGATTAGCGTTTAAACGAAACATCTCTGTACCAAATTTGATTTCCTCTCGGTGTGGACTCTCGTCACCAATCAAATTTAGAGTATCCGGGGAAAGCGTTTTACGGAAAGGAAGCTGTTCTCGAGGGGGTGGAGAAACAGTGTCTCGTAAAAAGGAGAAAGAAACAAGTGGACCCGAGGAGCGGAGTGAACAAACTTGTGAATGGAAATATTCTAATTACCGCTTAGAAGCGAACGAGGGTACAATGGGGCGTAAAGGACTTAGACAGGTCAGGGTTAAAAAACCTTAAGAGTCTACGGGATGGCTTCGAATGGCTATCTCCCATCTGTGGAGACATTGGGGCTGTGCTTGTATTAAAACTATAACTCTTGCAATAAGTACCCCCAAAAGATAAGGGCGCAAACGTCGAGCGTAACCCGGACGGGGCGAGAAGAGTGCGGACTGGAATAACAAGAGGGTAGGAAAGTGTCAAAATGTCAGATGGCAGAGAAACTGTAACGCGAGGGGTGGCTGGTGAAGGATGTAAGCAATAACGGTACCAAAATCACGTACCTGCTGCGGATCGTGATGAGTTTTGTATAATATTACAATTTTCGATTTACGAAAAAATTCGTCGCTCGTAACCCCTTTCAGAGTGAGGATTAATCATCATGCTTTGTATTTGTCCTTTGAAACGCATACGTTAAAAATTGAAATCTGCACGTGTGCGCAAAATGTGGATTTTCATTTCTGTAATATTTTTGAAAATTTCTCCATCCATCGCAATCCGAACTGATAACGTCAATCACTTTTTGAATACCGCCATAAAGGGCTTGCTCCAAAATATTCCAGTTCTACTAGCAAATTACATTCCTGCCGCTATTAAAAGTACGGTTAATTCATTTCATTATAACCCACGTGTCCGTAGTAATAAACAGAATATGGCAGAAGGTTTTTAGGCGCAATATGAAATTTTATTCCTACTGGACTCACGTGATATCATTTTCACCCACATCATTTGAACGAGAAAAATATGTAGATATCGGAAACTTAATACTTCAAGAAATCATTCAAGGAAGTTGACTAAATCCTTCATTCCCTTGGCATTACAAATGCGGCAGATTGTCTTTTATTGAAAATAACTGAATATTATCAAATATAATTCAAATGTAGCAGAATAAACCGAAGACATTTATTGGCGATGTTTAAGCAAAGTGAGGAATTAACGGTTCTTTATAGCTGTGGCATTTTCAGTAATTAGGACAAAAAAGAAGCTCTACCCAGCGGAAAAACCAGCGTTCGAAACTCCCCCCGTGACGCGGTGCCAATGTCGGCACTCCTTAATAAGCATATCCTCGTTCAATTAGGATAATTAGAGGCGCGTAATGAGGACGCTTACTTGTTGCTCCGCGAAGGGTTGCGCGCAGGGGTAGCTGAGTTACTTGGCGAGCGGCAATCTCGATGCTCGTTTCGCGAGGCACTTAAGGGGGCGCGACTAGCAGGATTCTTTCTCTGCTCTTTCTCTCCCCGTCTTTCATTCGGCCCATCCTGTCTTATCAACCGTTGGTGTCCGGTCACCGGTAAACTCTCCGGGAAAATCTCTTCGTTGAGACAATAGCTCGACGGAAGCTCCTGCCATCGAGGCCCACAAAGAAAAACCAAGAGTCATATCGACTTAGCCGCCATTATAAAAGGCGTTTCACATTGTGCCGAAGATCGTCTCAATTGTTCACTATTTAACATAGGAACTTAGCACGGCCATCGTCTAGGTATCACCTATAAGAAAAACAATACTTAAGACGATGTAGTAATTGATCATGTATTTCACACGCACAGCAGAGTAGACCAATGCGTATAAGAAACGCTGAAGATTTTAAATGTAAAGTTATAAGAATTTTGTCATTCTGATACATTGACTCGAGAAAAATCGATTAACGAAATATATGTGTATATACGAATTTGGGTTCCTTCTCGGTCGGAGTAGTAATGAGTAATACTTCGATGAATAATAATTTACATTTCTGTTTGTTAGATTTATAGCAACTGAGGGAGAAATATTTTCCTTTATACATAAATCCGCATATTGTCAGTAACATCAGTTTTAAAACAACCGGATTACCCTAGGATCGGAACAGTAATCCTATTGTACTTATATCAATGGGATATAACATCAAAGGGAGAAAGAGGAATCCTTTCCGATCCCATGCTTTGAAAAAGACTGTCCGACTCGCCGAAACGATGTTACGTTCATTCCATAAGAACATTTATAGCTTATTTTTCATTTGCTCAAAGCCCCGATGCTCGTACAAAAGTTGATGCAATGAGGAATATCTCATTGCATCAACTTTTTCTTACATGTGGCAACGAGCCGTGAACACGAAACAGAATATACAAATAGCATTTTAACGCGTTCGGTTCGCTTTATTAAAAATGATACTCTTATATTTGTCAAATAAATTCTATATCTGGGAGTTGGAAAACGCGAGTAATCATAAACCTCATACTCAGACTCACTCCATGATAGTATACAGTAATACCAGTATATCGATTCGTAAAAGTTTTTCTTTTTGCTAGACTTATTCATAAAAATGCCGTGCGTGCGTTTTACACGATCAACCCCTTCAGCGAAATCGAAAGACCACTCGGGAACAGCGATGTAGTGGAAACGAATGGTTGGTGAATGACGGCAAATTTTCAAAGGGGGACGAGTCAGCTTAAAGAAACTAGCGTGGACGATTGATAGCATCGAGGGTTGCGAGAGGGTGAGGCGATCTTTTTCCCTGTAATTTCCGGAAACGAGGGTCGAGTAAACGAAGTTTCTCTCACCTTTGCCCGTGCGTCTATCGGCTCCGAATACAGCTATATTCGTTGATTGTAAGTAGCGGTGGAACCTCAACACTTTCCGGGAGTACCACCCTTCGATTCGATGTTTATTCGTCGGTTATTTAGATTTACCGTCTCGAGTTGCCGAGATTCACATTGTATATTGTCGTAATATTAAAGAGACCGAGATGCGTTTCTAGTTTACCAAAAAAGATACGAGTTCGTAAGAGTAGACGGATCAGATTACAACCTGTGACATCGATGTTTCTTACCCATTAATGATGGAATTATAATCGATTCACCTGGTTAACGTTTCATCCAATTTAACGGTGACAACGGAATGAATTGAAGCATCGCCCGAACTGCAAAACTTGCTTCGATATTCACTTTTATAATTGTCAGAATCTAATCAAGTCTAATAAGAACCTAAGGGTACTTCGAAACGACCCAAGGAATTTCACGGCTGGTCCATTCCTTATTTTTGTAATTGATGTACGCGATTGGCCAGGGGCTAAAATACTTTATACAAAAGAAAGATACGAATTGTCAATGACGAAGTCTGTACAGAAAGTGACAGAGCAAAATCTTGAACTCAAGCCTTAAAGCCAAAAACTGCAGAGACAAGATCGATTATTATTGTCGTTGATACTTGTAAAGTCATAAAGGACACCGAACGATTCTTACAACACAGATCTGTGAATAAAACTGCAAAGCTACTCTTAACCGAATAAAATACATTAAAGAATATTCGATGGGATCGACATAAAAGCAGCGAGACAATTTAATGATACCTATAACAAGACATCGGTTTCTCCCAATAAATCTAATTGTAAGTCATGCATCCTGATTGAATAACGTTTGCGACTAACTTAACGTTTCTAATTAGTACGTAAGGCTCAAGGAAAGCAATTACATTCGACGCCAGTATTTTGGCATCTCGAAGAGTCCATCCAAGGGCAATTGCTTTGGGGATTGAAACGTGCATAGAGACTTGATTCAGGACAAATCGTGACCGATTCTAAGAGGCCATTTTTGTACAATTAACGTACGAAATGAAACTTTTTCCAGCGAATCCGGCTTCGGCGAGCGCGATTCGCGGAACGAAACCCGGCCTTTAACTGAAACCTCGAGCTCGAATCTAATTGAAAGTCGGAATTAAAACCGGTCTGATGATCGTATAACTTGACTCAGAAGAGTACGACTTGATATTATCCCGACAGCGATTAATTAATCCGGACCGGTCGAATCGACGTGCCACTGATCCGATTATTTGACGCGTATAAGATAGAACTTTTTCGAGCACCCTTTTTAAACTCGGGTATCACGAACCCGAACTGTAACGGCGGCTCAAAAGAGTCACTGAACCCTTTTGGATTTAATGAAAATCCAACTGAATCTCGCTAATCCGGAGATTGAATCGAGTCGGGCGAAAAGCGCCCTTGTGATGCGCGCAGAATCTCCGGAATCATTTACACGTTTCCCAAAACCTTCCACCCCCGAGAAACGTCGGAATGAATATACACGATCGTAGAGAAAGAACCGATCGAACTATTCTCTGCAAACGCATGGTCCTGATAATTTTGAACAACAGAAAAGTTTTTTAATTTTTGTAAATGAATTTCCTGTACGCCTAGAGGGAAACCTGATTGCTCATACTAGATAAATCGGAACCAATTTCTCTTTAGTCCTAAAGTAAAATCAAACTTCAAATTTGACAAAATTCTGTCCCTGCTAGGTAATATTTTTGCGATCGAATGGTTCTCTGTTCGAATTTTTTATATAGCAACATTTCTCTACAAATTGGAAAACGTAGTCAAATGTTGGTCCCTTTCTCTCCCGAAATATAGTTATTCCCAGTCGATCGAAACTTTCGGTTTCTGATTTGATCGACCGACCGGTACCGGCAGCGATTGTTTAGACGACAGCAGCGATACGACATTGCGGTACCTATAAACCTGTATTTATTTATACATTCTACCTATGCGGATCCTTGCGTATGTACTCTCGCTGAAATACGTACCTATGTGCATAAGCTACGTAACAGCGATTCGGGGTACCTACATCGAGGAGCGATTGCAATTGCGGCGAGAATGCGAACGCGCAGGCGAAAACGAAGTATTACTATAATTATAAATATGTATGTATACAAAAAAACTATCCGTTCGTACATATCGCATTTAGAATGGCACGGGCTCGAAGAGCGTCGTTCGCGTCGAGCCGAAGAGATCGTCGAAATGATCGATCGATCACCCCGATTCTTTCGTGCTCCTGAGCCAGCATTTGCATTACGCTGTCGCGGTTATCCCGCGGGATGACAAGAAAGGGGTAAGACAGAGAGTGGGGCACACAACGAATGTAATAAACAAATTTTTTCGTTTTCTACACAGTCTGTGTGGCACTCATTGATACCCAGTATCCCCGACCCGATCCAGCGATCCTCCTGCGGGACTCATTATTCATCTGTACCAAATAAAATGTCGAAGTTTATCATCGTAATACCTGGCACCATTCCCTATTTTAATTTGTGATTTCATACTTTTCCGGATCAGGCATTTTCTGGAACTCCTCCACAGCGAGAAACGCACGTACAACCCTACCTGCTCCCAGATTTATGCATTTTTACCCGATAGGAAAGTTTAAAAAATGTATTAATTCCTTGTTATTCCCCCGCCTTTTTATCACGTCTCGGTGTGCGTCCGGCCAAGCGCTCCTGGCAACACGGATTACCGTTTACGCGTATTTATGTACGCGATAAATCGTCGAGAAGCCAGTTTGCGCCACCGTGGTTGACAAAAATCGCTACGATCGGAGGGAGAAGCTCTGATTTTCGAGTTTTTATCCTCGGCCGAGATTCCATGGACGGTGAAGCCTACTAAAATTATCTTGGATCTTCTTAAATGCAAATCTTAAAATGTACGTGATCTTCGTCACTGAAAGCGTGCTCATCTTCGACAATTTCCTACAAAGAAATATATACTTTAGTCATAATGTAAATTGTCGTAGCGGTAGTAAATATTTTTCCAAGTTCTTTGTAGACATTTTCAATGAACTGGTATAATACAAGTTGTACTCCAAACTTGCGTGTATACTATTGTAAAATGGTCGGGCGTAATCGCCCCTTCGCAGCCCTCAGCCGATGGAAACAATGCGGTTTGTTTGTGGTCCGGGGTGAGTTTCCTGGCAGTCGGTTTTGCAGAGGGGTGAGGAAAGGAAAACTTGGGAAAAGTTCCTTAACGCCCTTAAGTACTTGAACGGTTCGTTAGGCCGAACACTGTTCTGCTCAGCCCCGATATTAAAGTTACGACTTTGCGACTTTAACTTTCTACTTCGATGCCTAGCCGAAGGCCCGATCGTGTCAACGGGAAGGATCGAAAGCGGATTTGCAGAGAGAGTTGAACTTTTTGAGGTTATGCTCAAACTTCCCGGGAATTTCTGGTGGTTAATGGCGCACGGTATTCGTCACTAGCGTCACGGAACGATTTACGACTTCGCGTGAAAAACGATATAAGGAAACAGGAATACTCAACTGCGAGATGAGTATGCACTCCTCTCCGATCTTTAACGTTTATGAAATGTATTCGTAACTTCAAATTGGACGTTCCTTTAAAACGTGAATGATAAGAGGCAGAAGTAGAACAAAGTTTCATTAAAAAAAGTTTCACATTCTTAGGAAATGAAGGGCGTTTTTACGGTTAATGAACGTAACAAGAAAAAAAGAGACAGAACTTCGAAAGATGGTTTTACCCTTCGTAAGAAATCTCAAGAAAGCTTAGGGATATTAAAAGGTATATCTTTAAAATATACGAGAAAAGTGGTGATAGCAAACGATCTGGATTAGAGTCTCCCTTTTAGATTTAACAATTCTTTGCTTAAGAACTACCCGCTCTATTCTACGTACTTGCGACAGTTCGCTCCCGAGTTCTGAAAGATAATTAATTCTCAGGTGAAAGGCGGTGTAAAATGAAATCCTTCGTCTTTTTCACAGTCGAGTCGGGGGTTGCACGTTAAGGCGCTCCAATGTCGCTTTCCGGCTTACCATTTCTCTCTTTCTCCCTCTCTTTCCTCCATATTCTCGGACTCTCTTCGCTTTTTCTCTCTTCCATTTTGCCCCTTCCCGGAAGCGGCAAAGACCGACGCACATTATAAGACCACAAATTACTTTTCATATATTTTTATGACTATTTTCGTGTTTCTCACGACTTCCACTTTCTACTCTCTCTGCCACGTCTTTTCTCGCATCCACCTCTTACCCTCTTCCTCTCTATCTCTCCCCTCTCTTCCTGACTACGAGTTCACTCTTTCACCTAGAAACCGCCGACTAGTCGTATTTCGTATTTTCTACTAAGCGAGTTTTCGTTCTCTTCTTCCTCTCCATCCACCCTTTCTTCACAATGTCCTTCAACTCCTCCGCCTTCTCCTTCTTTTCCATCTCTTCCTCTGCTTTTTCTACGTTCTTCTTTCTCTTCTTTCTCTCTTCTACGGCCATTAACGTTCCTTTGCCATTAGAGTATTAGCATTCCACTTTACCTCCTCCGAATGCACTTAATCACTGAAAATCGCTTTTCCTTTATGCGTCGACAATCAAAATTGGTGTCTTTTCGACACAAGAATTGTTATCTGTTGGAGTGTACTTAAAGTGAAGTAAAACACGTCAAGGAACTTGATCGACGTCGATAAAGAAGATTTTTCTAAGTGCCTACGTTGCCGACGTTCGTTTTTATATTGACCGCTGTGTCGAATTATATTGGGTATTGTACCAAATGGCATACTCCACCTGTAGTTTTCGTACAATAAATATCAAGAAATCGAAGTAAAACTCCAGAAATCCTCTGGATTCATGCTTTCTGAAGCCCTAATTGACTGCAAAGGGACCGCCTGCACCATCTGTGATTTCCAGGTCAATTACATTTTCTCCCCGAGACCTCGTATTCCCATCGTTTTAGCATAGAAGCGCATAAAACACTTTTTTTGTCTTTATCCCGTTCAGATGCGAGTTTATCGAATACCAGAGTGTTCTAAATTGTCGTAAAATTGTCCTGACCCTTTCGTTTCTCATATCAGAGACTTCGATAATTGTATATTGATCGAAATATGAGAGCTCGACGCCATTTTGGTTCTGGTCTGGGCTGAGTTAAACAATTGTTTCCATAAATCCAAATTTTGAATGTGTCAGGACAATTCTTAGATGATCAGGAGTGATGTGTCAAAGTGTCAAACAGTTTTGTCTAATACCCTTAAAAAAAAGTGTTGTATTCGGATCGACTGATTTGAAGGGGGTTTCACTTCACCTTAAACATAGGTGTAGGAAGATCGAGCCCCAAGTCCACCCTACGCTCCATTAAACGCTTCAAGTTCTATGTATCTAGGATAAGATATGTTCCCTTGTAGGCTTACAGCTCAATACGATTAACCTTTCAGAAACTGCCATTTACTACAGAAGCCAAGGTCTCTGACCCGTACGCACCACATCGTCTTCATATCGCATCATGTCCCGGAAGTCTTGTCTACTTGCAGTACAGATTTGGCGAGAATCCAAAGAAGCGAAATCTTCGAGTCGGGCTTACAGTTGCTAACCTCTTAGCCGCGATAGGATTACGCTCCCATGAGATCTACGCGAATTCAATATGGCGACTTCGCCACGCTCGGATA
This sequence comes from Orussus abietinus, assembly GCF_000612105.2. Lineage (NCBI taxonomy): Eukaryota > Metazoa > Arthropoda > Insecta > Hymenoptera > Orussidae > Orussus > Orussus abietinus. The sequence goes on from NW_019394322.1 coordinate 94,429, forward strand.
ATATTCGGAAAGGGAGGGAACGGGAGAAACAGCGGTAGCGAGGTGGAGTGGATCCTCGCGCGTATGCCTCCCTCTGTGAAGGTGGAGAGAAGAGAGGATTTCCATGCCTTGGAAATCCTAATTCCTTGGCCACGTTTCACCGAACGTGGATTCTCCTGTACGGTGCGAGGTTAGGTCTCTGCATTTCTGCTGCAGGACCGGCTTCGTACGTAACGCGGACCCATTATCGGTATCCATCGACGCGTGAGAATCAGCAACAAGATAAAGCATTACCATGGAAAATCTGAATTTTTCTGTACAGGTTTATCTTTTCTCCCTTCTTGACATATTTCCTCAATATCCGTACTGTACGGCCGTTTCCTTGCGTATCTAAGGCGAACCCTTTATCGGTCTTCCGTAGACACATGTAAATTGACAAGGTAATATATCGTCGCGAAAATGTTTAAATCTATTCCGTTCATTTACCTCTTCTTCGTTCATAATTTTATCTCGTACTTTTTTAAGAATGCTACTCTTGCAATGCATGGCAAGAATACGTGTGAATGTTACAGGTGACCGAATAAGCCTGAAATGTCTATTTTATGGAATAATTCGATCCTTGGAAAACAGCATTAATAATAAGTAATAAAGTTAATTACATATACCTTGGCGATTTGCATACGTTCAAACCTTTTTCCTGGTCATGATCTTAAATGTCGCGTATTAAATAGCGAGCAAAGATTCTCGTCGTATACGTCAAAATCTAATTTTCTAACAGAATAATAAACATTGTTTTCTCGGTTACAGACAGACAAAATAGTTGCAGACCCTCTCGATGGAAACTGATCGCGACGCAATCGCAATCTCTATTCCAAGAGCAACATTCTCTCCAAATAAATCAGCCCTCTCAACCGAGAACGAGGTTGCAATTCGTTGCCGAGAGGCATTTGTTTATGCTTAAAACAGACTTCGTTGCTTCGACCGTAAATACGGTTCCGTTAGCAGTTTCGCGACAATGGTATTGTATCCCAGGAACGACGCTTCCGCTGCTCGTTTTCCTTTCCGCCTTTCGCCTTTGAAAATCCTGCTTGTTCTCCACGCGCGTCCTCCTTGTCGATCCGCTACGCCGTTTTTCCGAGTTCTAGGAGCTTTTTGGAATTAATCCCAAGGCACCCTCCGCGCGCTCCTAATTTCTTCCTGCTGGTAATACTTTCATTTCCTCCCTCCACGAAGGGGCCTAACGCGACTTCTTCGCAGCGTCCAGTTCCTCCTTTGCTATCCTCGCCAACGGAGCTACCGTCTTATCTTTCCTCCCTTCGTCCTTTCCCCGCCTCCTTTCCTTGCACTTATTATTTCTATTATCTCGCGAATCCACCGACCATTCCACAGAAGGAACTGCGACTCGCGGAGCGGCGTTTTTCGTTTGAACTCGGCGTAAAACCGCGCGGGACTTCGCCTTCCCTTCTTTTCCAGTTATTATTTTCATTATCTCTCGATATTACGGAGGCAAATCCTTTGCTTGTTTTGTCGGGGGAAACGTGACTCGAGAAGCGAGCTCGCGCCCGTTCTTCGGAACGACTCTTATAAGCCGCAATGACCGCGTCCTTCCGGTGTTTGCTTCGTCATTCGACTCGTTACTTCCATTACTTCGACCTTATAAACACGAATCTTTTGCCCACTTTACCGCAGATAGTACGGTGGAAAATAATCCACGCATTTTGGTCCTTCTCCGTCTCTCATAGTATCTACACCATCTTACAAGTGGCGGAAAAGCAATCTATGAACGGGAAGCTTCGCCAAACTGCGGACTCTGTTTTCACTTATTATTTCCATTACCTTGCTTTGAAGACGAATCCTTTGTTGATTTTATCGACAAATGTGTGCCGTTGAAGAAACTCGTGCCTGCTTCTCTTCTTATCCTGTTCAATGGTAATCGTTGTTTGCGCCATTATTAAACTTATTATTTCCACGATATCAACAATAGCTCATTGAATAATATGTATAAATGTACGATATTTATAAATCGCTTGGGTACAAGGAGCACTAATTTTAAAAATAAAATATTTACGTGGGTTCATATGGGAGCTATTTTTGATAAAGCAATTCCTTCCTAATGAAAAGTGCTTACACATCACGTTGTTCCATTTCTTTAATATAAAAATGATCACTTATCGGAAAATGCACCCATACATACGTGCGTACATCCATTATCATTAAGGCCCTAGTAACCGTGAGCCGGTCATCTTGAATTATGACGTCAGAAACGAGGAGATCGCATGAAATTCCCCTGTGGAATTCTTGCAGACTATTTTTTTTTTCGTCAAGGCATTGGTGCCACTATAATCAGTGGATGTGTAAAATATGTCCGACGATACGTATTTAAGATGATATTGTGTCTATCTTGTGATTATTGTCCAGAATCATCGAAGGTCTTGGCAGGTTGACTTTCTGAAAGTTATCTACATCTCGTTCTCTAGTGCATAATCCGTCAAAAACTGATCCACTGACATATTTCATGAATATCTAGTTTTTTCCAATGCTAGCTTTTTGCTGGAAAATGCCTTTTCTTTTCAAAATATACCAGCTGGGAATTTTTTTTCGATTTCCGCGACTCTGACGTCATAATTCAAGATGGTTAACTCATGGTTACTAAGGCTTTAAATCGAACACTCAATCTATTTGATCGATTCAAAAAAAAGCTGATAATCATTGTCCCCGCGAGGCATTAGAAATCGCTAGAATGGTGAGCGGTTTTAAATACAATTTCGATTTCGTAGCAGTAAACTTGATGCCCTCAGCTAAATGTTATTACAATCTCTTGCAGACATGCTATGTAACGACTTTTTCTTTCTCGAGATTTTCAATTTTTCTTTTACCCCTTTCCCGAGCTGTCCGTTACGTGAGTCGAGAATAAGCGAACTCTCTCTTATCGAAGCACAGGTGTAGCTCCGAGCACGTCTGCTGTTATTCGAGAAGACGTGGTGGGACTCTGGTCCCCTGATATGTGTTTTACGAGTGATCATTTTGCAGTCGGAAGGCATCTTGACCATCCTTAAATAAAAGCACACCATAAAGCGATCCATTCTTCCATGTGGTATAACAAATGATCCTTACGCGCGTTTCACAAATGCTAGCATAAATCAGAAAATATGCTCGTATTCGCCCCACGTGGCTCTTCTAAACTCGACAAAACGCGATCAACGCATTCCGCAATTTCTACTCTTTATTCTCATCCATTAATTCCATTATCTCGGTATCATAAAGATGAATCCTTTGTTTGCCGACAAAAGTACACTCCTAGAGAAGGTTCACGTTCGATCCATAAAATGGTTCTTCCCGTAAGTCAGTGAAATACGCGGAACTCCGTGCACTCCTTCAACTTGTTATTTTTATTATTTCTGTTATAAAAACAATTTCTTTATACGATTTATAATCTAGATTGCATTTGGTAGTATTTGTCCATGCCCACTTCCGCGATGCTTCGAGTTAATACCTGACGATATGCTATTAAAGCTTTACGACTGGCAAATCTCAGATTCTACTTCCGGTTGTTATTCTCATTATTCCGTTATTGTAGGGAAAATACCTTTGCCTGGTTTCACCCTATAATATTCCGAATGGAGTAGCGCACATTGAAGGATCTTATAATGAAATGGTCCTTTCATTTTTCATGAATCCAGAGAAGCGTAAACTCTGAGGCCTTTCGCATCACCTTCAATCAAAGGTTAGCATTTATTAGATCGGTTGTTACGGCTTACCCAGTACAGTATGTACACCTTTGTAAATATTGGATTAATCATAGGCCAACGAAACGCACCTTTCCTTTATATTTCGTTCCCATCAATCTTTCTTTCCACCGCTAGTTAACATGGAGCAAACGAGAAAAATATCCGTTCGAATTACATCTACAGTGAGGTGAAACAAACAATCCGCTATTTTTAGGCGAACATTGTTTCTACTTTTTCCATGGCGCTGTTTCCCCAACGACATCACCTCGTTGCAACCTGAATAACGACGCAACCAACCCCTCGTGATTCCGGCCGGCCTTAACAATTTTTCTCTTCAACCCCTTAGTAATTGCCTCCATTCTCGAGACCTTTAGCTTATCCTCTCGCCCTCGCCTCATTTCCTCCCCCAGCCTCGCTTTATTGACCTCCGGGATTACACCTCGCGTAAAGACGAGTACCCCGAAGAGAAACCGCCACTCTTCAGTAGCGAACACTCGATGGCCTGCGCAACCCTCATTATTTCTGCATTCCTCAAAAAAAAAAATTCGCGAACACCCTTCTAAAATCATGTATCCTCAGCAACTCCCAACACCCTTCTCCATAAAAACTCAGTGACTCACTAATAACGTGCCGATAAAAGACCAATCGAAACGGTCTTCCAAACGAAGCTACCTTATCGAAGATATCGGTTTTATATGCATGTTTGTTTCTTTTTATTTCCGAATCTGGCGCGGTGACAAAGGTAACGAGTATCGACGAGCTCCGTTCGGTTACGACGGGGATTCCTTTCTTGCCAATTAAGAAGTAAATAAAACCGACAATTGAGTCTGCCCCAAAGTCAAAGCATCGACGAGGCAATTTTAACGCCGGGTTTTTGTAGTGCGTCGTTGCCTCGTCGGTCCGCAATCCGATAAACGGTTCGCGGCGCTTCACCGATGATAGCGTTTCGACATCGGGTACGCAAAAACGGCAAGTGCAATGACGCACCCCCCGCCGCAACGTCGGTAATTCCCTTTAATACGATGACGCGGAGTCTGGACACGGGACACGGCTCACTGCGGAGCAATATTGTAATCCGCTGACGGCGGAGTGCAGCTCGCTTGTTTATGAATAATTTCGGATTACCAGCCGGCGGTATTGGCAACGTTCGAGGGAGCCTGCCGCATTAATATTTCAAGTGGCTGCGCGTACGCATCAAACAAAATGGCGAGAGGGCGTCGGAATTTTGCGAACAGGCGTCTGCTACCCTTTCCCGATAGCCTCTTGCGACGAACTTCCTTGGATAGAAAGATTTAACCCTCGAAACGTCATTATAAAAGTTAAACAAGTTCCTTGCCATACTTGTAGGATCAAATTTCAAGTGTCAGGATTAATATGAACGGTTGATTTATTAATATAAAAATTAATATAAAGAAATTGAATACATTGAAGAGTACGTCTTAAAGATCTCAGAAAAAGGGACTCGATTTTCCCTCCGACTTCGCTCGAGCTCTCCTCAATCAGAACTAACTCCCATTCGATCATTCTCATCCAGCCTCACTCTAATTTCTTTCTCACTCAATTCATATTACTCACTCTCTCATTCCCACACTCATCAATACATTTCTTTGTGTGCCAAAATTCTCACTCACGAGTCATACGGCCGCTCGCACTTCACGAATTCTCAACCACGCATAAACAGTATGACCTACCGAGCTGTCATTTAATCTAAATACTTCTCACTTCACCCCACAATCATACAAACATTACATTTCCCTCTAACTTCTATTTAGTCTTACTCTTAATCTTTATTGCCTTATTGGCGACACAACTATTCGTATAGCTAAACGCTTTCATCTTTTTTTTATTCTATTAACTTTATTGGACCGCACAGGGCACTGACACTACATACTTGCCACGTTTCTCCGGATTCTCTTGCCATTTCCTATCCTAGGACTCATTTTTAAGTAAAATAATGTAAGAGAGACACTTCTACGCGATAATCATTTAAATGCGCGCTCACGAAATAGTTACGGCTACGCGTATTGTAGTAACCAGAAGTAGCCATTGAGTTATTTAGCTAGTTTTAAGAAGGGACTCGGAGGAGTCTATCGGTACGCGCCCGGTAGACCATCAAATAATAAAAGAGAAAGGTTCTTCGAAGGAAGAACCTTCGAGGATTTCGAAAACGTGCAGCTCACGTGCACCCTGTATCGTAGGGACACCGAGGTCTCAGGCCTACCCTGGAAGAAAAGGGAGGCAGTCCGAAAACGACGACGACGACAAACGAATCCAAGGGCGAAAGTCAAACGGCGGACTCGAACGGTGTACCTTATCCTGTAACAAATGTTATCTTACTTTCTTTTCCTATTTCAAAGTAAAGCTATTTCTCTCTCATTCCTATATCCCTACAGTATTACCCAAATTTTCTCGAGAAGGACAACGTCGACGAGTCATACGGCATTGGTCGCGAATGCTGGGATCCGTACGGAAACGCATGCGAGTGATCGCAGTCTCGCGATCAAAATGGCCGCTCCCTCGGCGCAGTCCCCTTTAACACGGGCGACAATTAATCGTATCGTTCCACGGTTCGATCGGCTCCGGCTAATTACTCGTGAAATTTCCTAATTACGCCGGCCGCCGCGGCGAATCCGTTCCGTCCGTACGTTCTTATCGGCGCGCTCGCAAAATTGACGGGAATCTCCCCGGTCGCGGTCGCGTATCCCCGTTCAAGCTACCCCGGCATCCCCGAAGCAAGCGCGAACCGACCTATCGCAGCGGAACGAGTGCACCCCCGCGCGCGGGGGGAGGGGGTGGGGGCGATCTATAGAAATTGCCCACTCGCGTCGACCACCGCGAAACAGCGCACACCGAGCCGAATCCGTTGCGAATCTCCAGTCGGGCATTTTTTTCGCGAATAAACCTCCATCGGATTCCTCGGGATGCGTTATTCGAAAGGAAATTTAACGAAGCCGACCTAACCAAATGGAATTCGCTACCGCCCCCGAATACGAGATTTCCGACAGCGGGGGAGAGAGCGCCCCTACATACCGGAATTGTAATCATACGTTGGTTAGGTGTACGCGACTCTCCCAGAGACGAACGTTGATCAATTTGGGTTAACGCACCGTAACGGTCGCTTCCTGAAAAAGACAAAACTTCGTCGAAGGGGGCTCGGTTAATTACTCTTCGGCGATGGCGGTTGTATTTTTAGGGCGAATTACCGTCCGGAAAACGAAACGCGAAATGGCCCGTTAGACGGGATATTTTTCAGCGAAATCATTTTTCCCCGAATTCGAGCGAGAGCTACCGCGAGGGCTCCCCTGGCGAGAGCGGGCCGGCTATCGCGCCGAAATGCGTGCTTTTTGACGGGACGGCTGCCCAACGTATAGAAATTGCACCCCCGTATCGCCCACCGCAAAATACTGTCGTATCCGTTGCGAGTCCCCGACCAACCGTTTTTCAAATAAATCCCGATTAAATTTCAAGCGGGAAATTATTTCGCGAAAAATCTAATTAGGCTAACCTAATTTAGTGAACCAGCCCCGCGTGCTGGAAAGCGAGCTGTCCGCTGGAGGGCCGGACGACCACGTACAGGAATTACGGTCACGTAGTACATCGCGTCGAGTCTTCTACGAATCTCCCGGCTAGAGACGGACAGCCGCTAAATACGTTTATAATTAAATGCGCCAAGCATGTGCAAATTCTCCGCGGCACAGACCTCTACTGATTATGTAATCCAACGGTGGAGTAACGTTACACCAGAAATTATCAATATTTCAAAAAGAAAATCCAACGAGCCATTTTTTTTTTGCAAAACGTGTTATTTAGTTGAAGGTACCCGAGTACCTTTATGTATATGCGACAGCTTGGAACACCCCAAAGGGAGCTTTCCGATGGAATTAATGACGTAGAGAAATTGCACCGTACCGTCCACCGCAAAATCTAGCCAGCCACGGTGAGCTTTTAGCGAGTCTCTAGTCATTATTTTTCACATTTGCCTGTATCAAGTTTAACTTAAAAAATGTCCAATAAACTGTGTACGGAATATAATTTCATGAATTATTTGATAAATACCATCTTTAAAAAATAATGTTCTCCCCTACACCTAAAAGGGATGAATTGACCTGCAAACCAGCTAGACTTAAATGCGTGGTTATCAAAGACGGCCAAAATTATAATCATATAAAATCTTTTATAAAATGACCAAACAGAAAGCAATGCGAAGTCATCACGTGCTCAACGAAAACACCCGAGTGAGAATTTTCCATTGAAATTTGTGGATATAGTACACGAAATCAAAAATCATAAACATATACCAATTAGGACGGAGTTGGGCCTAACGACTTCCCCCGGAACACGGTCTTGATCTCGGGTCTACTATGATCTGAAAAAACTGAGAAAGTGTCAGATTTCTTCCATCCAACCGTTTCGTGTTTTAAATCATCGCGTGCGTAGCGTGTAATTTAATAAGTGCAATATCCATGCTTGGTTACGTTTACGTGTTGGAGTTCCATTCACGGCAACGTCGTTAAGTCTCACGAAGACTAAGACTTTTGCCCTAAAATAAAGTTCGTTTCTAGGTCTCGCCAGAGTGAACTAACTCCTACTGTCAAGAAATTCGGTAGACTTCCGAGGCAAATACATTCGTTTCGTGCGTTTACTTATACCTAATAATTTCTTGACGTGAACGAATTAATACGTTGACTGCCATATCGCCCGAATTGGGGCCCAAATATCTTTGCAGTTAACACATTAAAGGACATAACGTAATATCCTTCAGTATTACCAAACATACGAAGCGAACTTTATAGAAAACGATTCAACAACGAACTAAAGAAGTCATTTTGGAAGTAATCAGTTTTTCAAACTAATTTTAGGCATAATTAGAGATGCATTCAATTAATCCTCGTTCATCTCGAAGTACCCATGTATATCCGAAGCGCTTCATACCTCAGGAGAGAGTTTTAATTAAACACAATTCACTTCAATCCTTTCGCTCCCAGCACATACTCCTTCTACGAGCAGCACTGATTTTATTTATAGTTATTTATTCAATATTTGTTTGAACTTTTGTTGTTATTCCTAGTAAGTCAAAAGTTAGTGGGCTTGGCATCCAGGAGACACCTTTTTCGGGTTTTCCTCCCTGGTTATTTTAAACTCAACAAAAATATCCTCTTAATCTCAAGAAATTAATGATCCTCCGAGTCAGATATTTGACCTTTCGTAAGGAAGCAAAGAAACTGAAGATGTCGCGTGATGCGCCATTTGACCCGTATTCTCGCCAATTGGACGAAGAATGTACGTGATTTGCAGGGCGCACGCGTTAGTCGTCCCGAGCTAGAGGGATGACTGCCCTCCCTCTATCTCGTTTTGCACGAAACTTGACAAAACACAGTCGGGTCGCGCCGGCTCTGCGGTGCTCGGAAGATTGGAGGCACCTTTCGCAAATAGCCGCTGGAAGTTGGTGCCACGGCTGCCGGGATTGGTGCCACTGCAATGGATGTTGTTTGTCAGAAAGGGAGATTACTATCTGACGTTTTGCAGGCAACAATGTACGGACTCCTCATGTGCTGCTACTTCTGATTCCGTATTTCTTGTTCATGCGATTTTTACTTGGGAAGAACTTCACGTGGTAACGGGCCACGGTGTTGTCATATATAGTAGTTATCAGTGGCGATGTAGCTATGGTCGTGTTGGATGGCATACGAAATGTTAGTGCATCCACTTGTAACTAGAATTGGTCTCCGATATATCGTTTCTATGTATACGCCGAATGTTCGTCTGCGGAAAGTCCATCGACACCATTCATCGAAAAGATAATTCATCGAATACAACTCTTGAAAAAAATAATTGACCGAAAACAATTCACCGAAAATATATGTAGTGTCAGTGCCCTGTACGGTCCAATAAAGTTAATAGAATAAAAAAAAGATGAAAGCGTTTAGCTATACGAATAGTTGTGTCGCCAATAAGGCAATAAAGATTAAGCATAAGACTAAATAGAAGTTAGAGTGAAATGTAATGTTTGTATGATTGTGGGGTGAAGTGAGAAGTATTTAGATTAAATGACAGCTCGATAGGTGATACCGTTTAAGCGTGGTTGAGAGTTCGTGAAGTGCGAGCGGCCGTATGACTCAGTGAGTGAGAATTTTGGGGCACAAAGAAATGTATTGATGAGGGTGGGAATGAGAGAGTGAGGAATATGAATTGAGTGAGAAAGAAATTAGAGTGAGGCTGGATGAGAATTATCGAATGGGAGTTAGTTCTGACTGAGGAGAGCTCGAGCGAAGTCGGAGGGAAAATCGAGTCCCTTTTTCTGAGATCTTTAAGATGTACTCTTCAACGTATTAAATTTCTTTATATTAATTTTTTTATTAATAAATCAACCGTTCATGTTAATCCTGACACTTGAAATTTGATCCTACATATAATTTAACGGAATGAAAATTTATCGAAACGGAAATTCATCCAAAAATGATTCATCGAAGAGAAAATTCATCGCAGGGACAACTCGTCGAAAACAAAATTCACCGAAAAGATAATTCCGGGGGTTGGTTTTGGTCGAGTAGAAACAACCCGCGGTTGAAATAACCTGGCGACGAAACGTCCCGGACAGTAAGAATAAACAATAAAGGACTAACGAATCCATATTTATTCAGCGATTTACGCAAAGAACGATTTAAACAATAATTATATTTTATTATATTTTTTATGATGTTTTTCAGGCTAAGTAAAGAGTTTCTACAGAATTATTAAATTTTTATAATTTAATACTTCTGATTTCATGTTTCTTGTTCATGTACATTATACTACGGTAGGAAATGGCGAACTTGACCTGCGATGCTTGATCTTGATACTTGATACTTGAGCTTGATATAGCCTTCTGCGATGATTATCGATGGTGGAGACGTAGTCCTGAATACGACGAGTAATGTAAAGGATGTAGGATGTCTGGGCAGAATTCGTCTCCGATGCAACATGCTGATGTATACGTCGAATGTCTGCGCATCCGATGCAATGCTGCCTTAGGCACGGCAGGTACTTAGGTGCGAAGACACGTAGTTCGGCGCAGTTAGTTAACTAGTTAGTATTCACTATTCGTGGGTGGGGGAAGCGTACATGCCTGACAAAGTATAACGGCCTCCCGACTCCAAAATGAGTCTACGGAAGTTGTGGCTGTTCAACCCAAATGGGGATGACAATCTTGTTCCGAAATTAGTGGGTACCTCTCAAAAACGTCATCCCATTATGACGGTAAATCGGAAATTAAGATTTACCCCTCGCCTTTCGAAGATCAGAGTGTAGTTGAACTGGCCTTTGCGTGATTGCTTGACTACCTCTTCCCTTTACTTTGTTAAAGAAAAATTGCGAACCTGCCTTTGCGTGGCTTCGCCATCGAAACCTTCAGCTCCTAAGTAACAGGATTGACGTTGCACCGACTTGGCAAAACTTCACGTCAATCTGTATTCCGTCCATTACACATCATTACCACCTTCCTTTAAATGTTAACTCTAATCTGCTAACGTAACTAATCCCCAATAACTCGAATTCGGCATGCACAAGTTAAAACCGTGAAATAACTTGTCCTTGGTGATCCACATATGGAAGATAAAGGTTACAATTGCTATATATGAAAAAGGAACCCTGAACTTGAACCGTCCTGATAAAATAACAGCCTAGAACAGACAACCGTAATTTCGTTTTCTTTCTCTTCCACGTACAGAATACATCCCACGTCCTAACTCTTCGCTTTCTTCCGCTTCAAAAATTATCTCATCAACTGATAATAAATAGGTCGTTATCTTTGCAACCAAGATGAGACATTTCAAGATCTCCAGTGAATAAAAAATCGAGACGAAACATTTTTCGCGCAACATAAAGGCGGTTTCGTTGCCGAGGTTCCTTTCGAAAGCATCTGCTCCTTAAGCCCCCGAGGGTGGATACGCCTATCGTAGGCAGAACGGTTTTGCGTGAAGCTACTTACTCGGTTGAACCGGAGCAGCATAGTGACCCGCTCCCGAGGATATTGGTCCTGGTGGAGTCGTAGGACGCTGATGGCGGTGCCGCCACGGGCTATTGTCCGTGGGTCGGACTAGAGGAACTATTAGACGCCTAGTTTAGTGGTTACTGGCCCCGTTGGCCTCCTATCTTCTGGAGCTCTGCCGAGCTCGGCCAGCTCCTACCTAACCGGCCTTCCCCTAGGGACCCGAGAAAATGCGACCACCCAGATCCACGTGCCAAGCGGACGTGCAACCCTGTCCGCCAGAGCGAAGAAACAATATTTCCTCGATTCGTCCGTAAATAAATAAACCCGAGATCCACGACATCGGGACGCCAAAGCCGACCAGATTAAAATTTATTCCCGTTGTTCCGAGACGAACCCTCATCGAGTTAGCAAGCCCATTTAATTGTGCACGTTCGCTACCACAATGCCAAGCTACACGCCTAGGTAAATTGACCATCTACGCACCCTTTAAAATCATTCCGATAAGGTGGGAAATCGTGGCAGCGACAACTAATGAAAATCACCAAAGGGAAATACTCTCAAAATGCGTATACGAATCGGTGGAAGAAAAGGCAACCCTAGAGGCGCGCAATCTGCGTTGTTTCAGGAAGGGTATTCCAGCAAAGAAGCAAAAGCAAAGGGACCGCTCCCGAGGGCTCCGAAGTGGAGCAAATGTTTATCGAGACGCTCGGGCGAGATTCGATGAACCGGAGTGCCCACGGAAGGATTCAACGAAACGAAGGAAGGAACGACCGTTCGAAAACAGGGCTAGGATCGGACCTTCGAGACGCGTGGTCCGATCAGTCGGTGGAAAGGAGTCACACTTACTGGCCAAGCGAACCCGTAAACGCGTATCGTATGCCATGGGAAGCGAAGTTCGGACGGCGAGTCCTCGACGAGAAGCCACCCTCCGTCATCATCGCGGGGTTCGCGGTGAAGCGATATCGCCCTTCTCCGCGAACAAGGGAGCGAATCCGGCGAGGTGGCTGGTCGTTAGCGAGAATAATTAATTAATTCCAAGTACGAGTGCACCGCGACGGCCGCGGGACGGAAGGAACAACGAAGGCGAGGAAAAGATGGATCGTCGCGAGAAAAGCGATTCTCCTTCTCGATGATTACTCGCCGGGCCAGACGTTGTTTCACGCCCTATTCCCCGTCTTTCTCTCCCCCTTTTTCTTCCTCTTTCCCGTCTCCCCTCTTCGTCGACACCCCGCGCGACCTTTCGAATTAAAGGCATCACGGATCCCTTTGATTCGTAGCTCGCGCTCTCGAATTCCCGCTCGCCCTCTCTTCCTCCACCTCGTTCCTGCGCCATCATTGTTCTTAACATCGTCCGAAAGAAGAGCGCAGGACCTTCGTCCTACCTCTACTCCCGTGTTCCTACCTCGAGCACGAATGGAACCGACTCCCGGCACGGATCTAAAGTACCCTATCACATTTTCCACATTCAAATCCGAGATCTTCCGATTACGGCTACGACAGACCTCCCTTCCCTCTGGCAGGATCCTCTCGCTTTTCCCGGTTCCAATGCGACCTCTTGGCGAATTCACCACCCCGACCGTACTTATTCACCGCGTGGTGAAACCTCCCTTCCTCGGACGGTAGATCCTAAGGTCTTTCTTAACCGGAGAACTCGACGAGATGAATTTCAAAATATTAATTACATTTTGTAAGAGGGCGGGAGAACTGAACGTAAGAAGACCTCTATTTTTTATCATCCCGATAACCTGCTCCCGGCGGATCCAGCCGTATCTTGACATCAAATCGATCGTGTCTATCGTTCCACCCCTTAAGTGAATTTACATTACAGGAAACGAGAATCGGATTCGTTAATAAAAGGTCTCTTTCTTCTTGAAATTCCTCTTTAGGTAGATTCTTTTCTGAATCAAAGGAACAAGCGTTCGCTCGCTCTGATTGGGAGGCTTACATATACAAAGAATTTGTTAAATCCATCAATTGAAACTTTATCAATACCCAGTATTTAAATTATTTAACAACCTCGATTCAGGTTAAAATTGTACGAACAATGAAGTCTTCAACGTGTAACTAATTCACGTTCACAATTGCATAGCACAAGCGTCTACGTCCATTATTGAACCCCTTTCAATGAAGCCATGTACAGTTTTTGACGCTCGTTTTTATGTGCGACATAATTACAGAGATTCATGCCCAGAGGTACAAACTACAATTCACGGGCTGCGAGTACATTTTTATCATGTCATATTCAAAGCCGTTTCTCCCTATAGGAGTTAACTGAGCCAAAGCCTGGGGCTTCACCATTTTTTAAGTTACGCAGACGGTGTTCAGCTTTCCAAAGCATAACATGCCGCCCGACATTAATTTATATATATAATATTAACGCTACACAATTCTCGTGTAATAAAAAAAAAAAACACCGGAGAGAATGTTGGTTTTATGAAAAATGTTTAAGTCTGAAACAAGAGAAACATTTGCCTGAGCCATATGAAACAAGTACCTCTCTCCGTAAATATTTAGAGACGTCGGAAAAGCTCTTTACCAAATACCCCTTTTATAAATCGTAAACCCTCCCAAAGGGCTTTCCCTCTTCGTTCTCATACCTACAAATCCATCTCCAAATAATCCTGGTACATCGCAAACCCCGAAAATTATCAAATCGACTCTCAACCAGAGCTCCCGCAATAAGTACGACAACGGACCAGAGATCCTAAAAAATACATCAAACCTTACCACCCAAACCGATTCTCCAAATAAACCAATTGAAAGAAACCAATTCTACCTAAGAACCGAGAGCCGAAACCCTAGAAAGCCGAGGTATTTTAAAACCAACACGAGCATCCAGTGTAAGAACGTCCGCACGAATTAGCGCGATGCAAGGAGGGCCGATAGAAGTGCGAGGAGGAGGCAAGGTGAGTCGAAGAGGAGGCGCGAGTGCTCCTTCAGGCCACTCGGTGGGCAAGGGCGCCCACCCTGTTCGTCGCACCGTCCAGTCTGGGAGCGCTCTAGCAGGCAGAGCCGGAGTCAGGCTGGGTGTTAATTACATCAGTGTGTGCTGGCACGTTGCCCGCCTACCACGCTACGGAGTATAAGGGTGCAAGGAGAGCCCGCTCGAGAGAGAGGCGGCGGACAGGTCGGCGGCCGAGGCTCGCCGGGAGTGAAGCGGAGGGAGAGAGCAAGACCGACCGAGAGAATCGGCCTCGAAGGGGGCAGGAGAGAGAAAGAGAGACGAACGGGCGGAGAGGGTAGCGAGAGCGCGATCGATGAGGGGTTTGGTACTGTGCTGGCACGCTGCCCGCTGCACGCCACCTTCGCACTAACTCCCGGCCTTTTTTACTACGGGCACTGCGAAGCACGGCACCGCGCAGACCCCGAATGGCGTATCGAGATTGTCGAGATGCTGCGTCCGCCTCGAGGTCGGTTCCGACACGTGACGGTGCCGATCCGACAAAACTTTGTAACGTACATTTCAAGGACGCGCTATTCGCCCTATACGCGGGTCGGACAGGGTGAACGGAGCCACTGAAACGAATGTTACAATGTTTTGTTGGATCGGTACCAGAGGGTGTCCGAACCGATACGATAGGGTGATCCATCTTTATCGGTTTCGCTTGCCGGGAAACTGGTCCCGATTTTCTGGCCCGCGCGTCGCTGGTCACCCTCGACTTTCCGATCGTTTATAAATACATAAATCGCTACGCTGAGTCCCTGGAACCCCCTGAAAGGGATGCCGAGATTGTACAACGGTGAAATAAACAATCGGGTCGATGCTCTTCTAAGATTCTTCTTGCCCTTGTTTACTCGCGTAGTGCCGAAATTATCTATGTTGAATCCCATGCGTTTTTATATCGTTACGTGGCCCTCGTTTTCTTGATAGTACAAATCGCATGGGGTAGTACGTGTCAATTCGTAGGGTAAAAGCTCGAGATTCATGATCTACCAAGAAGATCGTGAAACGCTGAATAGCTCACTATTTAGAAAGTGTCCATGTAAACACCTAACATGTAATGAAACGTCATAATTAACGTAAAACCATTTATACCGTGTTATTCTAACATCAAATTTAACTAAACATATTTTGGCATAGAAAACCGTAATAATCTTCATAATTTTTATCCGGCCAAAAGAATGTGACGGTTTTGCAAATATATCACTGGATTATTCTGTACATCGAATTATCTAAATACGTAAGATTATGAAACATTAGGAGCTCCATTTTTCATTTTAGTATCGGATAAAAAAGTGTTTCCAACCGTGTCCGCCCCGTTTCCGAAAGAAATTTATATCATCCTAGTCTCTGTAGATATGTCTTCGGAAATTCTGTTGGCGTTTGTCGTGACACCGAGACAAATCAAACATCGAGAACGAAAATTTGACAAAATTTATTATTCGGTGCACGTGCACCTACGGAAGTACTAACACGAAAGTCGTTTCATTATCGCTTCCTGGGTTAAAGGATCGCCCGATACATATTCATGGGGTCGCGATCGAGTGGGTCGGACGCTCTCGTGAAAGCACGCGTTAAGGGTCACCCTCGTTCCGAAGTGCGAACTTCTACTTAACCCGGCGTGTACTTTCGCGTAGACTTCCACCGTTTAGGAAAGTCCCCCTTTTCGGAAATAACTCGCTCCAAACTTGCCAAGGTAATTATCGAATGAGAAACGCCCGCGCGAACAAAAGCCCTATGCTCGATATCGGCCAAGAATCTGGAAATATGACTCCGATCGGTGATCATAAAGCTTCGATTCACTTGGCGAGCACAACTTCGATTATCTCAGCTTGATACTCAGGACTTAATGATGGCCACTGTGACGACAATACCTCAAAAGGATTACATAGGGTAAATTTAACGTAAAAATTGTCAAGCTGGGTACAGCTTGAAATAGAAATTTGTATTTCTCTATTTGAAAATATTCCTACTTAACGCCAATCACGGAGCACCTGTGTTATTAACACGTTGTTAACCGGTCAATGGTTAACTAGTGCCGGAACGACTAGCATTCTAAAATTGTCGGTCAAATAATGTGTTAAAATACCTTCAAAATTACAAACTGTTACTACTTATATTAAATGATGTAGGAATTTGGAAATTATTTATGCTGCAAATTTAATTTAGGTACATAATAAAGTCATGCAGAAAAATACTAACACACTGATTA
This sequence comes from Orussus abietinus, assembly GCF_000612105.2. Lineage (NCBI taxonomy): Eukaryota > Metazoa > Arthropoda > Insecta > Hymenoptera > Orussidae > Orussus > Orussus abietinus. The sequence continues at coordinate 111,258 of NW_019394322.1, forward strand.
TTTCTTCCTAATCGTTATCACACCGATCGCACTTAACGTCCAGAAAACAGTCACTGTGATTCAGGATAATCGGGGCTTTTATAAAATGAATCGGAACCGTATGATTATCGGCTGAGGTCATATTTCTAGATTTTCCACCTCGTATAGGGCTTTCACCCGCGCGCGAATCCTTCTCATTTATTACCTACCCTGATAAGCGAAATGTTTTTGTAAATTGAATTACTACAGTATCTCTGCATATATGTTTCTTCACAGAAAATAAAAAATGTAATTATTTTTAAACGTCAATCTGAATCAGCAGTCAACCCAATTAATTCCTTAAGCATCAGAAATTGCTCCTGCACGCAGAAAAATAATATTGTAATCATTACATATGCTCGCAGGTCAAAGTATCGTTGTAACCTTAACAACAATTATTGTAGATGTAATTACAATTTTTTGTCCTTTTAACCATTGCGGCTGTAGCACCAACTGCAGAATTCTTGTAAATAAATTGTAGTTATATTTGCATCTGACAGTGTTACATATATAACATTGGAAAGTAAAAATTACACGTATAAAGGCACGGGTAAAAATGACCATCACAGTTGTAAAATTGAAAAACAAGAACTCTATTGAAAACCGTATAATATACCGCTAGCACTGGTAATTTTTACAAGCGTGACCTGTTATTGTTCCTATTGTGCGTTTAAGACAGCGCGAGAACCATTCGGGTCGTGATGTGCATTAGTTGCGCAGTCCTGCGAACCGTTAGATTCATTGTGACTTCGGTAGCCGCATCATTCGGTCCTCTTCGAAATTCGGTTTTCGATCTAATTTAAGATCGAATTTTACTTTTTCAATTCATTGTAATAGTTTGATTAAGTGACTACATGAATGACTTTGTAAAAAATTAACTTCAGGAGTAGAGGTTAGAAAACCTACAACGATCGTTCTAAGATAAGCTTTATGTAAAACAAATATTTACGGTTTTCAATGTATTATATCTGTAGTGATTTCCCGAGTTCCCGACAGGAAAGGATACCGTTTATAATGATACTTTTTACATGCAGCAACGGCAACATACATATATGTTAACGTTTGTCAATGCTAGTTTTTACACGAGCTGACTGTAATATACACATATCGCTGTATTTTCTAGCTACCCCAACGGTAATAAATGCGGTGCTGCATGTTACTTTCTACATGTATCAACAGTAAAGTGTACACTAGGGAACGTTATCATATACACATGTTATGTGGTAACTATTGCTTCAGTTGACGAGTTTATGCTGTCACGATTGTAAATATAACTGTCGTATCGTTGTAATCATTCTTTGCAATAACGTGTACTACAATGAAATTGTACATTTGACATTTTTAGCAGAATAATCATTACTTTGTATAACTGCTGTCTTTATATTGCTGTTATATCTATCCCAATTTTAGTAATTATAACAACTTCTTTCTCTCCGTGTGTCATATAAAATCAACCCTAAACCTCTTTCACGATATTGCCTAATCATTTCAGAACTGAAGCCGCGAAGCTAGACTGAAAATTCAATTTTCTAAGAAACCCACGTGCTTCGAACGCAAAAGCCGAGACGTAATTCTCAGTCTGTCACATAATCACCCTCGTCACGGCATAATGACGGTCGCGAAGTACGCCGAAGGCATTCAAACTTAGATTTAAGTTAATTTTAAGTAATTATCTCTAATTGCGTTCAAAATAATGCTGAAATTTCAACGACGCCTGTGTCCCGGCAATCTTTCTCTCTCTCTTTCGCCACCATCGGTAGCCCAACCTTAGATCCATCTTTCTCTGTCATGACTCGCCCTAGTTCTCCCTCTCCCTCTCTCTCTCTAACTTCTTCGGCACCTCTGGCGTTCTCCTCATTCCCAGTTTCCCGTACCTCTAACCCGCCTCCATTCTCACAGGACCGCCCTTATGGTGTAAACAAATCAAGAGATCTACAGTCTGAATTCACGTTCACGTTCTTAGACCGTGGAATCGAGCTTACAGTTTCAAATGTCTCTTTGCTGAATCTGTCTAACCCCCTATAACGAGAGGAACTCTGCAATTTATCTTAAATAACTACCGTGGGAAATCGGAAACGTTAATCTCGGGTGGAGCCACTACTTTTATTCTTTTTAATACCATGTAACGAAAACAGCATTGACGATTAAACTAATAATATAACAATAACATTAATAATATCAACGTTCGTGTCGAGCATCGTTCCGCATTTAAGTTAAATAATATTGGAAAAACATGTACTAAAACGTCGTCCGGCTGGTTCTCACGATGTAAATAAATAACGGAGTCGACATTCTAAATTCATTCAGGGTTGATTCCACAATTTGAACCACTGTTGTTAAGTCGACTCATTCTTACGTTTGAAAATATCTGCGTGCCATTTTTCGATTATCTATGACTTTTAAATAGTCATAAATAAAATAGTTGATTTTCATTACTATTTTTCCTCGGATAGGGACTAGTGAAAAATTAAATACGGAACGTTATGTATTTTATTTGGAATAAATTGATGAAAGTCTCGCTCTTAGAGAACTTTCAGTCACTCGCTCTAATTCTCTCAGGACCGCCCTGAAAACTTCTTTGGTGGTTTGTACCCCGTGTTCTGGTGCGCCCCCGTGGACCGTAAAATTGATTTTATCTCACGATCTCAAGTTTCCCTTACGTAATATGTACACCTCTTCAACAAGGAAGATTCTCGAGCTTCTCCTTCGCAATCTATCCCACGAGATCGACAAAGGGACAAATCCGTCTCAGATTCGTGTTTAATAAAAGGTATGACGTAATTGGCACGAAAAGTTCATTCCGATTTTCAAGCCCTAATGCAACCTACCGAAAATCGGCACGAACTTTCCGGACAACCCAGAATATAAAATAATTTAAAATAGTGCTCCATCAACATTTCATCACCGTTCCATCAAATAAAAAACCATTATCCTTGCCATTATAATTGATATCAAGCCGAAACAATTAGTAGGTAAAAAGCGATTATCATTCGTGCACTTTTCATCAAATAAAGAAGAACCGTAAACCTGCCCATCCCTTAAAATTCTCTACATCTCTTCCAAGAAAACTTCTTGCTCTGGAAGGCATTCTGCACGACCGCACAAAAGCAGACCCCAAGATTCACCCGTGCTAAAGAAACAGACAAGAAATGGACAACTTAACCCGAAACCATCCCCCACGAGATACACAAAACAGCGACAGGACACCGAACAGGCAGTAGCGGGGAACTCGGAAAAGCATTAATCCCTCTAACGAGCCGATACATTCGACTCGGGGGCGCATAATCATTAACCCGCTAAACCGGGTGGCTGGGCCGTATCCCGGGCACCAAGATTTCACCGGAGGTCCCAACCCAATTCCGTCCGGCTGTTTGATCCCCGATCGGTTCGTCATTAATCGGTCGATCGGAGTGGCTCGCAGGGGCAGCCGGCGGACCCGACGGATCTCCCGGGCACGCCGTAACGACGGAGAGCAAGAATTATCGAACGAAAGGTGCCGGGCTTAACGATACGTCGAGCCCAGGGGTCGACCCCTGGACAAGGACGAGACGGGCCTGGACGGGGAAGCAAAAATCGAAAGCTCAAGAGCCATTCGCGATTGTCGACGGGTCTCTTTCGCGTGGTAAGCCGGGGCTTAAGCCTGTCCCGCGCCTCGCCGCTTTCTCCGTCGCTCGAGCCGCGAGATGGCTCGGGGAATTAAAGGAGAAAAATGGAGTGCTGATTGTGTGAGAGGGGCCGGGATTATCGGGAGCTCCTAGCGCTGTCTGGCCCGGGCACCCTCAGCCGACGGTGAGAAAGAGTCCGTCGGCTCGGCCCCCTCGGATGCCGGGATGACCCTGAAGAACGACGAAGCGAGAGGCCAATCGGTCGGTCCGACGTCGGTCCGGCGCCGGCGTAGAATTCATTCCGGACTAAGGAGCTTTGCCCTGCTTATCTGGTCTGGCCACGTGTGCGGCCAAACGGACCTTCTCGACTACTTTCGCGTTATTTTTCCGTCGGGCCCATTCCAGCCCTCCGAAAGATGCGAGAAAAGCTCGAAGAATGCACGTGGAAAGAGGGCAGAAAGGGGCCGAGCATTCCTTTTGTCGAAAAATCGAGAGGAGATCAACAGGCCCAGAGAATGAGCCCGCGATTGAAGCACGAACTGCAGGATTCGAAACGACGAAAGTCTAGGTTGTAGAGCGCTCTGGGTATAGAACGCACGAAAGGGATGTATAATAAATCGGGTCTAGGACGTAGTGGTTCGGAGATGCTAATTTAAAGTTGTGGGAGTACGTAACCTAATTGCTCTCTGTACGGTGCAACAGTTCATGGGTCAGTTACGACATCAAACTCAACTCGCCCGAACTCGCTGGATACCGCGATTCTTGTCGCTTCAGAATTTATCGGTACTTAATGATATGATTCATGCCGATATTAATTAGATCTAGTTTTGATTATAATATAAATGCGTCAATTGTCGAATTCAAAGTACCATTCGGTCGATTAGATGCCGCGGAACACGTATCGTATCACCAGTAGCAGAGAATATAAGAGGCAAAAGAAGTCTTCAAAAATATTACCAAACAAATTCACAAAGAATTGGAAAAGTTAACGATTCATGATATTATTCAATCTTTATTATATTACGAAGTGTATTAGCATATTTTCCATAAAAATGACTAGCAACGTAAATAGTTTCGGCTCTTTCGAAGTCATAGAAACTTTAGTGTCTTTGAAATGCATCCCTCGTGAAGTGAGGTCCCTTTTGAATACAGCATCAAGAATTGTACACATTTACAGCTGTTATTCCGATAAAACTCGTGCACCATCTTAAACCGACTCCTTAGAAGCAGCTGTGCGAAAAAGAACGCACCTACTCACGAACGACGACTTGTAACTTTTCAATTCAAGCTCCAGTGATTTTCTATGTACGTTACCCCGACTTCGCCTGATGGAGATATTGACAAAAAAAAAGATTTACCGGCGAGTATACGCCGTTCCATTAAATATGATGAACCTCGCCTTTTCGAGTTATCGACTTCATACGAAGTGGCACCACAGAAATGAGATTTATATATAAACTGGTAAACGGAGGCAATCGAATGAAAAACATGAAATTGATCTCTCATGCGTACGAAAAAATATCGATGGCGTCACTAAAGCGCATACAAACAAATAAAACCAGTACTTCAAACGTTGAATCGCTTAACGTGTCAGAGACGAATGAAATAACATGTCCTTTCAAAATATCCGAGCAAAAATTACTCGCTGCTAGAATTACCCCGAGGCGAAATAACCTAGCGTCATAATTACCTTCTATTACCCTGCATCAAATTATCCTGGTATCTCTTCCCCCCATTCTATATTCCCCTGTCCACCTAAATGATACAGTTAATTTCCCAGGATTATACAATTTTCCTTAACGCTTCTAGTACGTTTCCATGCACGTAATTCTTTCGCTGGAGATTTCATTTATATATTTTTACCGTTTATACGTAATGCGTCAGATAGTCTGCCTCGCTATGATAAACAATGGTCTTCAAAATAATTTCATATAAAGCTGCACAGAGCAATTGTTTTTACAAGCATAAATATTGTACGAATAATCTTGCGATTATTATATCAATTCTTGGGCTACCGAATACGGGATAAAGATTGCCTTTCTTCGATAAAACAGTGGTACTTACAATATATGAGCCCATAATTATGAAAGTGGTCCAAGTCAAAATTAAAAAAAAAATGAGTTTATCAGTTATTTCACCCTACATTATTTTAAACTAAATTAATTAAATGTAATTTTTACGATATTGTCAAAAATGAATGATCCGATAGTGGTTGTAATTTCAACATTATATGGAATTCATTTAGTGTTAATTATGAAAGTGGTGTAAGCCAAAAATTTAAAGAAATTATATAAACATAACCTTAAAATGGCACGTGGCCCTTTTTGGCACGTTTTTGAACTACACAATAAGCCGACAAATGACAATCAAACGATAACAGAACCGACAATACTTTCCGGTCTACCTAACAATATATGGAATTCATCTAGTTCTATTTTGAAAGTGCATTAATTCAGTTGGGCTCTTTAATTGATATATTTAACCACTATGTCAACAGATAGCGGTTCAGGTAAGTTAATGACAACGCACTTATTATGTGAATACGTTAATTATTATTCGGATATGATGTGATTTGCAGATATTATACGACCACGTAATATTTCTTCAGATGATTCTAAATTCCACGTTTTGAATCTTTCTCCTAAAAGAGGAAGACCAAAAATATACGGAAATATTAAATTACTTCCATTATACCCCATCACTAGACCAGTAACGGAATAAAAACATAAAGATAATGTGTTTACTACCATACATCCCTCCAATTTTTCAGGAACATTTTAAGAATCGTAAAAACTCATAACGATAAAAGCCTAAAATGATAAAAATGGATTATTTTTCAAAAATAATTAATAAATGTTCATGAATTATTTCATTAAAATTATTGTTTCTAATAAAACTCGTAGTTTTTTATTGCTTTAAGTCATTTATAGAGCATTCGGTTAATTTTGAAAATGGTTTAACTCAATTCACCCTTTAAAAACAACATTTTCTTATGAAATTCACCCAAAATTTCATATTCATGATAAATTTTTATTAATCAAGACTAATAAAATGCTAAATTAAAATGTTGCTTCATATAAAAATATTTTTTAATTTATTCAAATGCAATTCATTAAATATCTCGAAAAGAGAAATATATGACTTAGACTACTTTCATAATTATGGGCACATATCTAAACAGAAAAACCGTTATCGATCTCAGGATATATTACCGCAAATCTTCAAAGGATTTACCATCGTGATTAGTGAATCTGTATAATATTAATGCTTGGGACCGATCTTTGGAGTAATGTCAAATTATTTAAACTTAATATCGTCAAATGATGTTTTCTTCCCATTTTTATAAAACGTATTCGAAATGGCAGGAAAGTTTTGTATTGCCAGTTGGAATGACACCGGTGACGATGGATTTCGAGCGCGGTAGCCTCGATGGACGTACGATCTAACCAATGTCGCTTCCTTGCGCGTTGACGTGAATCATGGCTTGGCTGGTCCTAACACGAGGCTACACGAATGGACGTAACGCACCGGAGACAGCCATGGGTCACGATCCGAGGGAAACGGTTTATGCCTGTCGACACCGTAACGGCGCATCACAAGGCGATTTCGGACAGCTCCTAACAGATCGGTACATTGGATAATGCGCATATCTAGGCATTATTTATGCACGTTTATAAACATCCATTTTGTACCTTCAAAATTGTTTGCCAAGTACATTCGTGGTCACAAATGGAACATGCTTTGCGTGCAACGAACCGGTGATAAAGCATCGTAAGTACACCTGATAAGCGAGTTTTACATTTTCTTCACATATGCCTTTGCAATATTTTGTCAATATGTAACTAACAATTCACTTGTTTCATGTACGTAGTAGTTGACTGAAATCATGTAGCTATCTCAAAGATACCGTTAATTGACAATTTTTGTATGTGCCAATTATAAGTATCTGGATATCACAAATTGGATGTGTTCTTTCAAAGATGATATACAAAACTGTTCATTACAAATCGAGATTACGGAGTAAGTCTTCGTAGTGTCAGGAATTGTAGAGCATGTATAAATCGTGATAAATATCAGGGGAAATTATTGATCATTTTTTATAGCATTGCATGATTTTGGGAATTATGTTCGCCTTTGCAATTCATCGAGGGGGACAATTTATGTTGGAATCGTAACGGTACTCCATACAATGACTTGATACGTTATTACAAAACCTATAAATTTGTCGTAATGTATAGTAACAATAAATTTTGGAAATCTCTTTTACATTTGCTCATTATTATGTAAATAACACGTCAGTTTCCAATCGGAGCAAAACGTAGTTACGACGAGCTACAAAATATTCCCAAACAGGTCCTGTCAGAATCGCCAAATCGAGAGAATGCACAGGCTGCGGCATTAATCAGAGGGAATTCTGGGAACCTCTTCGCTGTTTCCGAATTATTTTATAAATTGCATTTGAGTTAGCAGCCGCATTCGTTATGCGAAACGTCAGTGTGAATTTTACCGCGGTCGCGGATTTAATGAATTGAACACAAAACCGAGCAGATTGCGACGCATCGGTAATGAAACGCTTCGCGATGGCGGTTGGATTTATGAAAAAAAAATGTAGAAATGCTTTACACACAATTCCCATGAAAATGTTTATCGCCACCGGCGCATTCTCTTCCACGATAGTTTATATTATTTATTCCAGAAGACTAACGACGTGTCGTACTATTTTACCAATGCCAAAATTAAAATAGCAGTCATGATTCGTCTTGCCAATTTCAAATCTGTTCTTTTTCGACAACAATAACGAGTTTTAGTAAAATAATCTCCAACAGCAAACGTTACCAATTTAGAATTCCCTCCAACTGTATTAACACTGTTTAAATGAACTGCAAATCTAATTTTAATAACCGAAAACCACAGCCGTCCAACAGCTGCAAATTAAGCAATAAAATGTTTTACTTAACACCCGATGTTAACGTTACATGCTTTTTCTTTACGGGCACTTAACCTCTATATATTTATTAAAAAAACAGTCATGTCATTTTGCCTTGACATTTTCAAGTGAACGCGTCTTAAAGCACTCAGCGATATTGAGACAAATTGACCCTCCTGCGGTCGTTTACGAGAATTTAACCTGATTTACAGAGCTGTTTGATGCGATGGCCGTGCGATACATCGAACCGTAAGAGGCGCGATATGATATCGTAGGAATGAGACTCGCGTGTTAAAAGCGAACGCACCTTACTCGAGAGCATTAGCAGTGGTCTAAGTGGTGGCGGTCAGCGTAACGTCGGGCGAACACGCGAAGGACGCATCGGGAAGTAGTAACGGCGCCGTTACGGTCCGCCGGCCGTAATATCTTACTTCGAGGCGTCTGGCGTCGTTTCTACTATTTGTCTTGCCGAAATTCCACGCCCTCTTCCCGTAATTCTCCTGCATTTTTCACGGATTTCCGTTTCGCCTGGTTCGACGGATCAAAAATTTGTCTCAGGGAAAGTCATTCGCGAAAAGCTCGACAAAATGGAAGTTAAATCGTCCACGGAGGTACTCACGGCAAAGAACAAACCATATCCGAATACAGCGTTAATATCCTCAATATATTACAATCTTAGGAAGGCCTGATCATGACTCCAATAATTTATGAGGCTTTTACAGCAGATGCAAATGAAATGGCAGAAAACGTTACCCGATCGAGCCTAACGACAACAAAAGCGTTCCACTATTTTATCCCACCCGTCAATTTTCCTCATTCAAATCGACTAACGTTCGTGTAACGATATTAATCCACAATGATAAACAATAAAATTAGTGCATTTTTCAGACGTAATGCATACAGCGTCATCGATGTTATCACTCATCAATAAATCATACGCTCTAATAAATAAGAAATATTTACGCGCATCATACTTATCGGTAATAATATTCCGACGATAGATTTAATCCATTCAACCCTTCATTTAAAATATCCATCTCTCCTGTCTGTCCGAATTCCAGTGAGAAAAACGCAACCGACCAGTCTGCGTGCACAGCAGGTTAAGGTGAAGTGAAACACGTCGAGGAACTTGATCAACGTCGATAAAGACGATTTTTCTAAATGCCTACGTTGCCGACGTTCGTTTTTATATTGACAGCTGTGCCGAATTATATTGTGTATTGTACCAAATGGCATATTCCACCTGTCGTTTTCGTACAATAATTATGAAGAAATGGAAGTAAAACTCCAGAAATCCTCTGGATTCATGCCTTCTGGGTCCTAATTGACTGCGGAGGGACCCCCTGCGCCATCTGTGATTTCCAGGTAAATTAAATTTTCACTCCGAGACCTCGTATTACCATCGTTTTAGCAAAGAAGGGCATACAACACTTTTTTTGCCTTTATCCCGTTCAAATGCGAGTTTATCGATTACCAGAGTGTCCTAAATTGTCGTAAAATTGTCCTGACCCTTTCGATTCTCATATCAGAGCCTTCGATAATTGTATATTGATCAAAATATGAGAGCTCGACGCCATTTTGGTTCTGGTCTGGACTGAGTTAAACCATTTCTTAGAAAGATCCAAATTTTTAATGTGCCAGGACAATTCTTAGCTGATCAGGAGTGATGTGTCAAAGTTTTGGAAAGTTTGGCCTAATACCCTTAAAAAAAAATATTGTATTCGAATCGACTGATTTGAAGGATGTTTCACTTCACCTTACATCTAAAACTCGCAGCAAATCCACCCCCGGTCCTTTGATGGACCTGCTCGCACCTCACAGGACGAAGCTCAGACCACTCGAGAAGAGTCAACTCCTTCGCTCTTCGCACCAGATTCGAGGCGTTCGCTCCATCGGAGCGAAAAGTCGCTCCGGGACGAGTGGTTGAACCAGTCCCGATCTTAAAGAGTGAAAATCCCTCGCCGGAAGCCCCCGGAAGTAGGAAAAATGATCGCGGACCGTCGTGTCATCGCTCGCTCGAGTAATCCCGGCACGCGTATCTCCTGTAGGTTGAAGAGCGCGGAAAAGTCGGCGTCGTGAGGTAAAGCCTCGACGGGCGTTCCCGGCGAGGCGTCGCGCTCGACGACGCGGTAAGCCCGATGTCATTTGTCTCGCCGAGACCGCATTATTATATAACGGGCGTAACGTAAATAACGGGGCTCTCGGCGCGCTGGTCGTCGTCGGGCAAATTGCCGGGCACCGCTCGGAATTTATCGTTTCTGCCACCGAACGCCGCTCTATTTGTTTTACATTTTATACATATCGCCGTTCGCGGCCCTCGTGTTGGTGCGCTTATGCGTATCGCCGACGCGTACGAGTGCGCGTGCATATCGCTTGCGTGTAGGTCCACGTACGCGTATCACTCGCTTGTAAAAAAAACTCACGCGTTAGTGCATATCGTGCGGCCACGTAACGCGCAATCCCAACACACCTAGCATAAGATCCCGACAACCTCCGAAATCGGAAATGGAGAAAGGCGCCATTTGTTTTCCGGGCACTGGCGAAACGATGAATCGCTCTCGCCCGACCACTCTGGGCTTGGATTTCGACGATCGACGCCTCCACCGAGTTCTTATGGACGGCTTCCGGGATATATTTCATTCCGAGGGGAAAGACTTTCTTGGCCATCTGCTCCCGATGCATCCGTTATTTATTGTGCAAAGATGGGCGGAATACGAAAGGTTGATAAGAATAATTAGCAAAGCACTAGAGGAGTAAACCAATTAAAGGAACTTTGGATGCAATTACAATGTTAAGGATGTTTAATGATATTTTGATTTCTTAACTGAAAAACGTTTGATAAAACATCGTTGTGTGGTACATTGTGCACAGCTGTGGAGGGTAACGTTATTCAAAATGTCCTTTACTGTTTAATACTGTTATATTTCAGAGACCTTAAAAGGATAGAAAAGGAGGTTATTTGCTATTTTCGATATCACATTGGAGCTCGCACATTTTTAACTTTCGGATGTGACAGTCTTTAAAAATGTACGACCTTTATTCTTTGAAGGGTACGAAAATTCATGAAATATATAAGTAATATACGGAACGTAGGGTGTAAAGGATCTGGAGTAAGTTCGCGACGGTTATGGGAATATTTTCAAAGGATAACGGATAATGGAACGGAGTCCTAGAAATTGACTTTTCGTTGAAGTGTATTCGATAAATATGTATAGGCAGGAGCAAGACTCGAATTTTCTATGGTAAGAGAGCAACGGGAAAAAGTTATAGCGAGAAAGGTGTAAAGATATATCATAAGAAATCGATGGGGAAACTCTGGCCGTAGTGACTGGCTCGATATTACTTCGCGTCAAAGCTGCAAGAGATCTTAATTACCGACTAGAGAACATCAAAGAGTCCCTACCGAGTATATCGAGATATCTGTCGCTCCTTCAATAGCGTGGATAACTCGGGGACCCGGCTACAAAGAGGCTGCCGCGTCCCTTTGATCGAACCGCGCCGACGAAACTTCAACGTAAAAAGGCAATGTAATGAGTTTTACCGCCTTCTACTTTTCTCTCAAAGTCTTTGCCAATCGTACCCCTGACGAACTAAATTCAAGACAGATTAACTCAGTTGCCAAGTTTGTCGAAAACGATGGTATCCCAAAGTGCTCTCCTTAAAATCTCGAAAAAAATGACCTTGAGAAAAAAATTCGGCCCATCACCGTATTGGCGCCTTCGAACAGAATATTTTCTCCCCTTGATTTTTTCCTATCATTCAAAATAAGCGATATATTTAAGGTGGCCAAGTTAGGTGAAATACCCGGTATATACATTTGACAGATTATTTTCCTAGATGTTCAACTTATTAACGACTATATACCGTGATAATAAATGTTCGTACTGTTGAACTATTTCAGCCGTTCGCGCATCTACGCTATAGAAAAAAATAAAAGAATCGCATGGAATTAAAGTCCTAAAAGTTAAGTACGATGTCTATTGCGCGATTAATGACAAAGTAACAAAGCAGCACTCTTCTTCGGGATGAATGATAAGGACTGAAAGAAGTAAATGGAGCGCAACGACACAGAAGAAAAATAACCGACCGGACGGTGCATCGTGGGAAATGGTAGCTGACATTAATAAGAATTACACACTTCGCGAGTTTCCTGCGCTCTATTCTTCTCCCATTTTTCTTTTCTCGTCTATTCACCTTGGGATCCCGTCTGTACGGTCAAAAAATGCAATACCTCAAGACGAAAATATACCTCAGTTGGATTGAGAGAAGGTGACTCACGGTGTCCTTCAATTGTAGCCTGTTCTAAAATAAACGCAAAAAGAGGCTGAAAAAGGAACAATTTGAACCGGTAAAAATAACCAGGGAAAGCTGAAGAGAGTGAACAAGGTATCTACTGAAAACGAGCAAAAATTACCCTCGACGTCAATACTGAGATGAAACTCAAATGCGATTCGTAACGCATAGAGACCATATGTGGGTGAATTTAAAACATACCAACTTTTGACCGAGTATAAAACATAACACCTCCGGATGAATTCGCAATAGCATTCCCAAATGCAATAAAATTCTCTCTTCAACGATTCACATCCATGTCGTATTTTTATCCATGGTGAACCACCGACATCGTATGTACGCACAATTACTAATATCATCAGCAACGGCATCCCTGAACGGGAAGCCCAAGTGTTCTTAAATATGCGCACGCAGGGTCAAAACGGAAGCCGAACGAGTCGCGGAGGAAGAGGAACTAAGTGGGCCGACGGGAAACGACGGTGACAGTCGGAAAATGAATAAAGTGAGAACACAGTCGGTAACGTATAAAAGACCATAAGTGGACGGAAACCGTCCTCGACGTCGACTTTAGGATCCGGGACTTTAATACGGTGCCACCGGTTAGTAGGAGTTTCTCTTGGATCCCTTACTCGCGGCCCAGTGAAATTTTCCGGTCCGAGGGAAATGGTCTGTGGTTTAGCGGGTCCTAGAGAAAATTCCTCTCGTTCCGGCGTCACGGATTCAACATCAAAATGGAACCTCCCCTGCGCTCGGGGCGGAACTCCACTTGGCTCATGGCACTCCCGAGTATGGCATAGAAAGGTTGAAGGGCAAACCGTTCTCCATCCCTGAAAAAGAAAATTCTAATTCCTGAGTTCAAACCAGGGAACTCTTTCGTTAAAGTCCCGCCCCACCTAGAAACATGAATGGATTTGGGTTTGTTTGGAAGAACTCGGGCGAACAAAGCGGGTTTCGTCCCCTATATTCGGAGGTTATTGACCAAACATATTTCGGGAACGTTTGCTCGATTTTCTTAAATGATCATCTTACATTCTGAAACAGTTACGACCATCCAGGCAATCATTTCAGGTTCATTTCCTGATTTCCCAAGTATTCCAGGATTCCGACGAAGTAATTTTGGAAATTCTTAAGTTAGGTACACTGCGTGGCCAACGGCTCTTTCCGGCAATGTCGATTCTGACGTTCCCGTGAAATGCCCCGCACTATTTAATAATAATCGTTCATTCCCATTTCCACTGTTCATATATTCCCTGTGGTATTGAGCATGGCGGTGGGGCGATAAAACTTTCTTCGTGCGCCAAAGTGGAGCACGCAACACCTATCGTGCCCCGTTCAAGCACTTCCCAGAAATTTCGTGAGAAATCGAAATAAAAATAAAACTCTAATCCAGTGACGTTCATGTGATGGCTCCCGTAGAATGACCACGGAACAGTTGATTGTTAAAAGAAAATTCTGATCTGCTACCGTTAACCAATATCTTTGCGCATCATTTTTTAAAATACTTGGTCTTTTCGCTGAACCACTAATACGTTTATAAGTTTAATCAAGTATCCACAATTGTACCTAGAACACCAAGAACCATAAAGAAATGCGAAATTGCTCTGCTCTGCTCCGTGTCGTAAGACTTAACTGGCTTAGGATATATTTTATCGGCACTATACGGTGTTCCCAAGTGTTACAAGTGGATTAACTCTGCACTGCGTTCCGTCTACGAACTTCTCTGGTGATCCTAGTTCTTAGGCACAAATCGAGGAATCCTTTTAGTTGAATCCGGTCATTCGTGCCGGTACGCGTAAGCTAGAGCAGGTTGGCAAATTGGTACAGATTTACTACAGGGTAATGTATTTACTTCAGCCCTTACATTTACGAACTATCGGTCGGACGCATTAAGCGGAACTCTGCCTTGTTTTACGTCAGTAATTTTGAAGTCGTACGAATTCCAAGTCCGTAGTAATCCCTACCATATACGAAACAATAAAGTTGGCATCAAAGAATAAAAGTGATTACACACAAAATTCCTCCTGCATGTTTAATTATTTACAGATAACAGAAAAATTAACAGTCAGCGCGTCGCTAAGAGCTTGTCAGTCAACTTGCCCAAACGTCATTTTAGCAATCGAAAGCACATTGACAAATGATAAATAATTTTATTAAAAATATATACATTGCGATGCAAAGCTAAACAGGATACTCTTTTTACATGCCATATTTTTTAAATGATAAAAATCAACGCACCGTATTAAAAAAGAAAAAATGGGGACTATACAAATTTACTTCCCATCATAGTTTCTGTGTTTTCATTTTTTATAAATAAACGAAGCTGTAACAAATTATGTTAAGCACCAACAGAAGTGTCGGTAAAAATTACGAATGTATGATAAAATTACGAATGGTATTAAGTAAAAAACAAAATATTTATTAAATATTGTTCAATTTACCTCGTAGGACAACTTACCCCGGTCTCCTTTACCGCGAAATAGAAGTAATAAGGTAAAAAATTGCCTTCTATAGGCGTAACCATTTCATGCGGAAACGTTTGTAAGACCTGTAATTTAGTAACGAACTCGTATTGATTCCTTCGCCTTTCTTCTATGAATTCTTTATTGCGTAGTCAATGGTTACGGCGTCATAAAATTTGTTTCGCACATCAAAGAAGAACACGCAACACCTATCGCGTACAGATCGAAACTTTCCCGAAGGCATCATAATACTTCTCGGTTTAGAGGGATGTAGAACTTTATCACTCTTTCGAGTAGTAAAAGGACAAACTATTCCGAGTTTACGGGACGGGAAACTCTAACGATAAAAGGAACCTATCGTTAATTAATGATGAAGGCTTTCACCTTCATTGGGCCTCGTTATCCTTAACCCCTTAACTCGACGATCTACAAATATCTCAGAATCTACGAATATTCGTTCATTCGTTCCTTTTATCGGCACTTTCCTTTTACTAATTAACCCTATTCTAAAAAACTTAAAAAGATTGAAATAGAACTCGTGCTCCACTGTCTCTAATTTCTTAAAATATACTTACAGACACAGCATCCTGAACTAAATAATAATCAAGCAATGATCTTCCCCTATAGTGATAAAAACATATATATACGCCAATCTATTACGACTTAATAACTTTATTAATCTGAGAAAAATGAATGAATAATTCTGCTCGAAAAAATATCCGGAATTAGCGAATAACTTACCTTATATACTCGGTAATCTAAAACATCAATTCTCCTTTCCTTCAGAACCCAGCAATAAAATTCGTTGAAACTACAGGCTCCGCTCGAAACTACTCCGTTTGATTACCTTAGTAGCGCAATTGCGGTAAGTTCATTTTGTCTACCGTTCGTCAAATTTCTAGTCAGCAAATTTTCCATCGCAAAAAATGTGAGAAAATGCATTGCAATATTTTTCAGAAGGTGGACGCATCGTATCCAACAAAGGCACATTGCCGTTCGGTGTAGGATCGCCGGAATATGTATTCTAGAAGCGAGCGTTACGAGGCTCTGGGCATTCTAGTTGCCGGGCGCAAACCGAGGAATCCTTTTAGTCTCGGCCCCGCGATTCGGGCGATTCTCGCGCGTCATCGCTCGTTAGCTCGCATCGCTGTGAGTTGGTGCGGATTCATGGAGAGGACTCGCGTTGCGCCGTTTTCGGCCCTTTCGGCCGGTGGGTTTGCGGAATATCGGGGCGAAAGTATTCGCGAGGGTGCCCTAGTAAATGAACAAATGAGTAAGTGGGGCGCTCGAAGAGCGCGAGAGGGAAACACACGGAGGAAAAGAGAGCAATGGAGAGGGTCGGGGTCGGGACGAGGTTGCCGGGAGGGCAAGGTCTCCTCGCGAGACTCGAACGAGCCGGAGTGATTGAGTAAATCAAGGAGGCACTTAGCATGCTTGAAATTCCGACCCTCTGGCACGGCGCCTGTCTAACTTCCACCCTGTCTCTCTCCCTCTCTCTCCGCTGTAAAGCGGACACCGGGAGAGACAGACAGAGAGAACGAGAGAGAAAGAGAGAACCTGACGCTCGGGGAAAGAAAGAGACGCCCATCGGTCCGAATGGAACGGCCTCCTCCACGGGAAGGTTACTACTGAATTCAGGATTCGCGGCATGTTATGGAGACCGTATTGCCGTTCCCGTGGCGTCGAATTTTACGAGTAAGTAGGAAAAATTAAGAGTAACAATCTGGAACCCGAGGTATTCAAATGGAGATTTTACTGGCGCTTCGTTACCGATTTAACAGGCCCTGCCTCTCAGCGGACCCGCGTTTCGGATAACTACGAGGAATCCAATTTCCCCTCTAGATTCGTTGAAGCCGCGTGAATCGTGAAGAAAAAATTACGACTTGGTACTTTTTATTGCTGGCATTCGAAGAGCGTGGATTTGGGGGGAATTAAGGGAAGGACACTTACCGGCGAATGACGTTAACCGGCTAAATGAATTGGGTCTTCTATGTGTTCGGTACGATGAGAACTGAGCACAAAGAGAATGGTAGGGTCTATCAGCTCCAGGACATCTATATTTTGCAGAGAGTCGGCATAAAAACTGCATTCTTGAGCTAAACCTAAATCAACTAAGGTCTTGTGCACGACAGAAGGAAAGAGCCCCATACGAGTTCTTTACTGATTTACGACGAAATTAATAGTGCTACAAAATTTTTCAAGAAATTAGTTGGTTTTCCAACTAAGCGTTTTATTGCTGCATTCTTTTAGGACGAACGCAAAATGTTCTTGTACACACGCCCTTTCCTCCCACCCAACCCTTCTTTTGCCTATTTACGCGTTTTGCCTAAATTCAATTGCACACTTTTTTAATAGTTATTCATCTAAACCCTATCATTTTCGATCTATAAGAATCCGTTTTCTTGTTTTTGACAATTGACACGACGAGCATTCGCTTACGGACCGTGCTTCAGATCATGCAAGCAATGCAATTTAATCAATTTTAATGAATTTCGAAAATCGGTGCAATTCGAAGTCAACCGAGCTTAGTCGATTAAATCATCAAATCCATGTGGTCTGTTCCGAAATTCGCTGCTTCGGTAGCCTCGGCATCGATTTATTTCAATCTGTTCGTATACCTATACGGTAGGCGGGAACTCAACGACGTTAAACAGTATTCGACAGCAGATTTCGAAACACGACTACGATTAGAGAGAGTCGACGTAATCCCATTTACACACCCGCGTCTGTCATGGCTGCAGACATTGTTTAGCATTTCTAAATAGCAGGTCACTTATTCTCTAGCTTCATTTGCAATGCAGTACAGTTTAATCTGACGAAATTATAATAAAACAAAATCTTAAATATTTTTCTGCCCGATAAAAATATCATAAATCATCTAAGCGCAAATTTCAGAACCAGAATTCAGAATAAAGACGGATTTTCCTTCCAATACAAAATAAGCTTCAAATAATCGTGACATTCTTCACTAACAGAATTAACAACCTCATTTTCGGGAAGCAGGCGGAAATGCTTACAGGGCTGTAACTTAAGCCTTTAGAATATACTTTCATCCCATTTAATGGAAACAGGCATTCCCTTCAGTTTGGATCAGAGGATTTTGTTCCCTTATCTGAGCTGAGCCTTTGCTATAAGTTGGATTAATCATTTAACGCAGCTGTGTATGCACGTGAAAGCAACGCATCGCATCACCAGAGGATCCTGAGAGCTGGGTGAGCAGCTCGGGGGTCCAAGCAAAGCCCAGTCAAAGCGCAGCCAGAGCTCAACTCCGAATGCTCTCAAAGCGGCCTGAAGTGGCGAAAAGGAATCCGTGGGTAGTTGCCGGACAAAACCACGAGGGGTTCGACAAAGGGCAACGGAGGTATGAGGCTGTAGAAAATTGCCCAACGAAAAAAGCTTCGGCCACTGGCTAAAGCCAAAGCTAATGACCGCCTGATATTGCTGACGAGTTGACGCGGAATAAAGCATTCGCGCGAACCAACGAACGGACAGGAAAAAAAGGAAACAGGAAAGCCCTGGAAAAAGGGAAAGTAAAGAAAATCTTAACCAAAACGTTTCGCTAAAGACCCGTCCACACAGTCTTCATGTTCCGCGCATAAGTCACAAGATGATTCTTGCTACCAAGCAGTTCCTATATCTATGAGTCGGTAAGCTTCCCCTATTGTTTAAATCCTTTTTTCTACGTTCATTAACTTTCCTTCTGTATTTGTTCCACAGACCTGGTTGGCGCAAGGCGGGAAAAGAGGGTCATAAAACGCTGAGGTCGTATGGGGAAGCCAAAGGCGGTCAGAAGGTAATTAACCGCGATAATCGGATTGAAACAGCGCATAATAGCATTTAAAGCCGTCCAACTTCCGGTATCGTCCGCCGGAAATCTCAGTTTTCTCGACTCTGTAGACTCCGATATCCTCAACTGCAAAAGAAATCGCGAAGCGAGAGCTTTTTGTGGAAGCCAGCAACTTCAATGGGCGTCCCTTCGATTAAAAACTCGTTTCCTCTTCCGGGAGGAAACAAAGATTCTCAAGCACAAACCTTGGGAGGTCGGGATCGATTTTCAAATTTTTGCAGTCTTACCTTAAAAGTTCTGTCAACAGATATAGTCTCTGTCTTTCATGGGCTCATAAGATCTGGTGAACGCAAAAGGCTAATGGTAGAATCGAAAATTAATTCCTTTTTTCAGCGTTACTGAAACGCAATAATCGCAGAAGGCCGTAAATACCGTGAAAAATGGAGAATAAGGATTCACTTTGACGTAACAACGAAATAAAACCGCAACAAGTATTTCCTCGTTTACTACTTGTCATTTACTAATTACCTGTCTTCACTTGCTGAAGACTTAAAATATTCCTACTTTCTTTGTATCTCTATGGTATTGATTAACTTTTAACATTATATGATATTAATAAAACATTCAAATACATACACGTTAAAAACTGAATCATAATGTATTAACGTGCTCTTCCCGAAAAAAGGTCAAGTTATAGTTTATACATACATTATGATGAACGAACGAAATGAAGTAATCCAGACCCTCATTGAATCAGACCGAATTCCACTCACTGATGGATCGTAAAATAAGTTCTTTAACATCGGGAAAAAGTTCGAGAAAACAAATCTGCTCTTAAACGTCTTTCAGAAGAAATAGGTTAACGAAAATGGTAATCGGAAACACTCACTTTTCACGAGGAGTGCATTTCAAACAAGTTCGGCCTTTCCTTCGAGCTCCTTTCTAATTCCTGCCGCCACAATTAAGACTTCGACCCATTTCTGAAAAGTGGAGCCCTCGACCGTCATAAACTTCATCTCGCGGTGCTCAAGAATTCGCCGCTACGATCTTACCTGACCGTAATAATTGTTACAGGGGATCGGTTTAATGGCCCAGCCACGACTCCCAACAAGCATCGCGAAACTTTCGTTAAATCCGTCGTCCCTTGCGAAAAGCAATTAAACTCCCTAAGGCCGTAAAACTAATGTCTAGAGAGTTAAGAATTAAACTTCGCAGCCAGATTAAAGCCGATTCCTAGTTTACCGAACGAAGAAATCTCTTACACGCGTGCCGACCGGCAAAATTCGACCGTAACGGAGCTCCCAAATTACTTAAAAAAAATGATTCCAAGGATTTCTATTAATTTTTATAACCTCCCTTTACATCAACATTTTATTCTCTCTTTTAAATGGGAACTAAACAGTTTGGTAAAAATTGTGCACATGATTTAAAAGTAATAAGCCTGAATTATAAAACGAGCAAGGAAACACAAAATGGCCTCTGTCAGGGATGATTCTCTTCCCGTCTGGTCGGGTACATAGTTAGCCTTTTCAAGACTTTCTGGACTCCTCGACGACGTCTAGCTGGAAGGGAGAATCGAATGCGAACATCGATCCCATCACCCTTTTATTGGATACATTCGATGGAATCGTTCGCAAGCGTCGGCAAATTTTTCCAACTCACCCTGGCAGTTATTCAACATAAAACGAGTGAGCCGGGGGTCATTTGACGTTCCTAGAAACGTTACACAATAGAAGGGAAACTTCCTTGAATAAGGATAAAGTTGAGA
This sequence comes from Orussus abietinus, assembly GCF_000612105.2. NCBI lineage: Eukaryota > Metazoa > Arthropoda > Insecta > Hymenoptera > Orussidae > Orussus > Orussus abietinus. Next base: position 132,115 of record NW_019394322.1, read on the forward strand.
GAAGGTAACATTCGAGAGAGAATCCTCCAGTGATTGCACGTTGAGAATTGGCTTAATCTCAGGCGTGAATGCGCTACTTAGAAATCGATCTTCATCGAGAGAAACCAAACCGTTACCCACCTGAGGAAGGAAGAATTTCTTGGAAGCGAAACGTTCTTAAGGATGCTTTCAAGACGAAATAAAACTAGTCCTCAAGTGGGAGAAAATCATCTGCAAATCGTTACAAAGATTAAGAGAAGAACGAGAGAATTCTGGACACCTGAGGACGTGTCTTGCAAGCGAAAATAAACTCAAGGATGCTTGCCAGACGAAAGCAATCTCGGCCTCGGCGAGAAAGAAAAACCACCTGAATCACTCAAACCTTTTCGATGAATAGCAGCTCGAATCTCCGCAGCTGCCCACTGGACGTTGATGTCGGTTCAGCTTGTCAGCTTCGGTCGCAGCTTTTCACTCAAACACCCAAAAATCACCACTAGAACTTTCGAAAAATTTCCATGAACTCGTCAAACCCGAAGCGCGTCCGGGGACTCTCCACGAAAGACTGAAAACTCGGGACGAATTAAGAAAGCACCCGAGTCGTGCCTTGCCTCGTTTTCGATCAGGAAAAACCCAAACAGCGAGCGGCCGAGGGACAGCTTAGCGCTTTGTAAACAAATACAGAAACAGATTCAGATAAAGGGTGAAGAGGTGAGACGCAGCAGAGAAAAAGACCCTGTTTCCAAACACCATCACATTTTGTACTCCCCCCCCCCCCGCATTCTTTATCGTAACGCTTTTTCCTGTCGCGAATTAGGCTTACACCTTGCCAAAAGACCACTACAAAAAAATCACTGATCATAAAAAAGAAACAGGCAAAGTAACAAGGGCAATAAAGTCATGTGGGTAACAAGGCCCACGCTTATTTTTCACTATAGAATTAATGTGCTAAAATGATGGGGTCCTTCTGCCAGACAGTAACACAAGCAAGAGTCCATTGCAGGTGTTGTCGGGACTGTGGACGAGTCCATGGTGAACAGAGGTCAATGAGCAATATTTTCAAGAGAAATTTATAAAATTTGATTCCAAAACTTCTTGTCACAAAGTTTTGCGAAGTATTGCTCTTTCTAGCAGGTATATAGTACCTTATACCTTTCTCTATATACTGTCACATTCGTTTTGTTGAAAAGTTGTATTGTGTTACAAAATCATTACCTAAACATGTAAATTGCACCGTACAGGTGATCAGGACCGACGTGGTGCAATATAGCACAACTAAAGGTCTTTTTCAAACAAGACAAGCGACTGTAACTAGTTACAGTAAAAATAACAAAAATTGAGTGAAATGCCTCAAGAAAAACGAAACCTGACACCTCAAAGCAGACCGAGAACTGGTACTGCAGCGTTCACTAAGAAAATAGGATTGCCGATACGCGGAAATATAACTTGTGCAAGAAATGGCTTCACGAAAAATGCCCGAGGATAACATTCGAGGATCTTAACATAACCTGCTCTAACTGTGCAAATTAATGCGCACAGTCGGTTAGATATTCCCACCAATGTCCATGGGTCTTATTACCCACAAGTGCAAGTAACAAAGCCCAGTATCATCATACTACAATTTTTTTAATTACGTTATTGTTTGGATTTGTACTTTATTTTTATAGTTTGTGATCAAAATAAACATTGTTCGTCTACATCCTGCTCATTCCCCCTTCCCAAAATATTTTATATTTTAGCTTTCACAAACCTTTTAAGTTATGGCGGGCCTTACTACCACAAGGTACCTTGATCGAAAGCCTTGACCGAAGTCCCCTGAAGCTCTCGTTATTCATTCGAAGGGTTTCGATGCCTGAAGAATCACCAAACCGAAACCAACTGTTGCGAAACAGGTAACTCAGAAACGGACCACCGGTATCGCTAGTTCAACAGCCCTCGCGGTTTGCAAAAAGAAAAAAAATATTGTATCGTAAGCTCTCACACTCCAATTAGCAAAGGCCGCCCTTTCAAGCACATACGGAGTCACCTCACTCCCTTTGACTGTCCCCGCCGATACTCCCGACTTGTACGTCCGAAAGCTCTTCGGAACATCCTCGCGCTGCCTTTCAGCCTGTATTAGTCGGAGCTTGCAATCGCGTTTTGAAAATGCCCAGGAACGCATTCACGTGCCAATTAGCACTGTTCGGACCAACTCGCTTTAAGTTCTGCCAGATCTCGGGTTTCGCGTCCATCGAAGTTCAATCTCGCAAGTTTCAATGAACTACGTCATTTATGGAGCTTGCGGGAGAGAAAGATAATATGACCCTTGGAACTTACCCAGTTTCTCTCCTTTTCGCTCTTTCTTACGAAAGTAGCTCGATTCGTCATTTCTTCTATCAAGAAAGGATTCCACAGAGGGCACGTGAAATGCTAACCAAAAGAATACCTCAATAGGTCCTTTCTGGAGCGTCGACAGCTTATCCGAGTCGATCCTTAGTACAGGTTCGTATTCTTTAACACTAGATTGCCGGATGTTGGGTATATACCTATTTTGCCTGAAATGAGTCAATTTGACTCAAACGTCAAAATTGAGTTTAAAAAAAAATAAAATTTTATTTTAATGAAACGTTATTCAAAACAATTGTTACATACATATTCTGGAAGCACTCTTTACAGTACCAAGTATAATATTTCTTTTGGAGTAGGAAGTTGGCCCTGAGACGTCTTTGAATTTAGTATGACCGGGAAATCTACCAGTATTTTTACCATCTTTCAATGTTTCCCATAATGTCCCATCAGCAGCCCTTTGTGTTGAAATTTCTTCATTATCGGATCTATCTGCAGTATCTAGTTCACTTTCGGTTTAAAAATCAGGAATATATCGTACTCTTTTTTTGCCAAGAGTTATATAACGATCACTATCGCTAGCACTTGATTCACTTTCAGATAGAAAACAAGTTCTTTTTCTAGGAGCTGTATGATGAAAATCTTCATCTTCACTGCTCGAAAATTCAATCCTGTTAGCTCGATTCTCTATTTCATATAGTTCAGTATCGGATGCATCGGATTCGATATCTGATTGGTTTCCTCTTATTTGGGTCAGTTTTTTTCGCAATTCAAGATCTCTTACATTTTTTGTCATAATAGCAACCCTTATCTAGAACTAAAATATTTATTTACATTTACGTAAATACATCTTATAAATAAATTCTGAAATTACCTTGGTACGCAAAAATTCTTCAAAAATAATTTATAAAATTTATTTTTTTTTGTGTTACTAAAAATGCATTATTCTCTCTGATGCCATCAATCGAAATGGAAGAACACAAAGAATTTTTTATCAGAGCTTTCATAAAAGCCTTCGACAAAAAAGACTTGCAACAAATAATTTCCCAATATTGAATGTGCAAGTTTGCAATAGATATCTAACTAGTAAATTGACAAGTTTAAACATGAAAACTATCGAATTGGAATGTTTACAAAAAATTTCTATGGACAAGAAATAAGTTCGATGTGTGTAAAACGACCAACTTTAAAAATATTTAATGAGCCAATTTGACTCACATCCGTCAAAATAGGTATAGCACATATGGATTTTTGGAACGAAGGAGGGGGGTGAAGACGGAATTAGCATTTGTATACATTTCATAATTTTATTAAAATCCAACATACGTTTTAAAAATAAATTATTTAAGTTTTTCTATATATATATATATATAGCAATAAAATTGTAAATGAGTCAAATTGACTCGTTCCGGCAATCTAGTGTTAACTATTCAAGTTGAGGCCCATAGAAAATTCGGAGTCCTTCTCGCGCATACAGAAGGGCCCGAACTATTCACGAAATGGGACAATAAACTTGAGTACGAGCATTCTCAAAGGGTCTCTTTTCGAGGGTTTTCTTCGAAGGCGAACAAATTTTTAATTTTTTAAAAAATCCCAAACTCTGACGACCAAGCGTCGCTCAAGGGTTTCTTCCATGAACCCAAGGCCTACAAGGGCGGCAACCCTGAACCTTCGAGAATTTTACCCTGCCGGTAAGGATGCTCGACTCAAGCCTGATTTCCTCCCTCCACCGAGCTGGAGGGAGACCTGTGAATTTTCACTAATTTTAATACTTTTTCTACAAGTCATTTGCATCTCTGGCGGTTTAAAAAGTGACATTTCCACAGTTTCGTTACATTGCTACGCCAACATATACCACACCGCATGATTACGGCAAATTACTTGCCTTTAACTAAATCCTACCGCGGCGACCTGTAAAGCAAGCGTGTATAATACATTCCGTCAAAAGCGCATACATATAAATCTAACCGGCTGATGCAGTGCTTTAATCATCGATGAACTAATTGCACCCTGCTAATCAAACGCAAACGGGTTGCAATAACCACGTGAACGTGCGCATACGTATTTGTAAAATGAATATCAACGAGATCGTTCTGTTTACAAATCAAACATCGCAACGGAATAGTCTACTATAGTCTTCGCGACAAATTTAATTAAACCTCCGGACTTGAACAGAAAATGCTTTAAAAATTCATAACACCGGAACTCTCATCCGGCATTGTTAAAAATCAATACCAACGCACTTTTGGACCTGAAAAACAGGAAACGAAGTTGCACCTACAAATACACAAATATACGATACGCAGTTTCACCATTAATATCGAAAAATAAAATCGGTGCTTTCTGTTCAAAAAATTCAAGGCAGCGATTCCATTGCAATTCTGGTGTATCGCACTCGCACTCGGTTATCTCAGGTACACGCTACAAAACATCGCGATTGGTAAAACGGCAATAAGCCATAGGACAGAAGAGAAATATTTGTCGAGATTTGTGGCACGCGTAAGAGCATCGTTGAGTCGGAATCGCTGAAACAATCACAAGGTACAATTAGAGTTAGGGTACGTAAGGGTTACCAAAGAAGCAGATATTCACGACTATCTCATGTAGGAAGCGTGTTCTTAGTTTTCCAGGCGGTTTTCCAGGTCGGATGACAACCGCGTCAGCAGCGAAACGAAGGCAGAAGAAGGACGTTTAATGCCAGGCTCGATCGGTCATTACGTCTGGTCCGTGTCACGTTCGCGGGACCGAAGGGAGACAGTAAATGCAATTATCCGGGAACTTTTGCGAAGGCAGTCGGTAGCGAGGCGGACGATTCTTTCTACTTGATCTTAGTTTATGAGGGGAATGAGTGGCCGGGAGTGCAGAGGACTGGAAAGAGGAAGAGGGACAGATTCTTCGGGCAAGAGACCGAGAGGGTTGAGAGGAATGGACTCAATCCCGCCCTAGGACTTCGGTCCGGGCTGTTCCTTCCTCAGCGAGGACTCCGGGAACGTCGTAAGGAGGAAATAAAGGAAGTCGTCCGGGAATCGCGAAAATATCCTTACCACGTTTTTATTTTTCCCCCTTCCCCCCTTCATGCGACCTTCCTTCACAGTTCAAGCAGTACATTCCTCATTCTTCGCTCCGGAGAAGCCGAGAAGTGCCTTTGTCCACTTGGAGAAACGCCTCAAAGAATGACGCCTCGGAAGAGGACATCCTCGAAAAACCTCAGGATCGTTAGGCGACTGCATGCATCTTGCCCAACGGGAGTCCAATCCCCTTTCGGCGTTCGTCTACGAAATAAAAGAGGTCTTATCAGGAGCATGGGAATGACTTTGTCACGTTCCTCGTTCCCCTTTACTGCACTACAAGGAAGCTAGTGGCGATAACTTTTGGCAATTCGCATCAAGTGTCCCGCTGATAATTATAAAAGAACAAGCTCCCTTCTTGCGCCACCCTATTGCCATGCTTGTAATAATACCTTCCAGCAATCGTTTCGTTTTTCACATCACTAAACGTATTTTAAATTTAATCCGTTTCCGTCGCTCTCGCTTATCTCCTCTTCAGCGGCAAATACTCTCATGTTTAACCCTTTTAGTGCCGGGCAAAAAAAAGGTGCTTATGCGAAGATAACCAGCAGAATTTTACGATTTTACTAGGATTTGGAAAAAGGATCATAAAAACCAAACAAAAAGCAATATTTAAATAATTCAAAAAGCAGGGTATTAAGGACAAAATAGAGAATAAAACAGTGACGCTAATTTTTCTATATTCATTGAAAATTACATAAATAACAAAGGTATAAGTGATGAAAAAGAAAAAGAAAAATTGAGTTCTCCGTTTCAAAACGTAATTGCACATAGGAAAAGTCATATTTTTATCATAAATTTATATNGTGCTAGAAAGCTAGATTATCGTCAAAAGCGTTAATCCGCTACTACCGGACCGCGAGATATCTCGTCAAAAGCGTTGATCGGCCAGTATCGGGTCGCGAGATATCTCGTCAAAAGCGTTAATCGGCCAGTATCGGGTCGCGAGATATCTCGTCAAAAGCGTTAATCGGCCAGTATCGGGTCGCGAGATATTTCGTCAAAAGCGTTGATCGACCAGTATCGGGTCGCGAGATATCTCGTCAAAAGCGTTAATCGGCCAGTATTGAGTCGCGAGATATTTCGTCCAAGGTAACGAAAGGGTTAAAAGAATCGTTCGCCTGCGCCATCTCCTACAGATTACACTCTACTTACACATATGTGCCGTAATTACGCTTTCCACCTACCCCAAATTCAACTTCTCCCCTGTATAATTATATTTCTCAACATGGGGTCGGATTGTAACCGGATAATTAAAACGCAGTCGTAATCGCGGCAACACTCACTTAGTCGATTAACCGCTTACTAACAAGCAGGGCATGAGCGTGCAGAATGCAGCCCACCATTGTCCAAACCGTACGACGTTACAGCCTGCCGATGCGAGTCTTCCGTCAACATTCGGTAGCGGTCTCGCCTCGACGTCCTGCAGTAAATGGCGGCCAGAGTGGCACCGACCGGCGACCGAGCCGACACGGCCCCGCCACGTGGCCATACATATTCAGTCCCGAGGTGGGAACGCGAACGCGCGTTATCGGCCCTGCTCTGAACCGCGCGGCGGCGACTCTCTGATATAGGTTTGAATTCGGGCTCTGACAGTTCGCTGTTATTTACAGCCCGCGGGCTCCGATAGGGGGCGCGCGCGGAGCAGTGCCCGGTAGGCGTCCCGTGAGCGGGCGAAGGGTGCCGCGAGAGGCGCCCGCGAGGGACAGAACGACCGGGACGAGCCAGGCCGAACTGACGTTCGATATTTATTTTTCACACACGCGCCTGGCTCTCCGCGACCCCGTCGTCATTAAACGCTCGCGAAACCGACGAGGTCCCCCGCGAGGAGAGTTTACGTCAAAGAGTCTCGGCGAGCGTGAAAACCCTCCTTTTGAACCGAAGGAACGAAAATTACGGGAGGCTTCGAGGAAAGGAGAGGAAAAATCTCGACGTATCCACGGACGTGCAGATACGCGTGCACGTACATGTATGCGGATACGGACGAAACGGGAAGGAAATTTAAATCGAGTCACTCGAGGCTACGGACGTCTGGTCGTGCTCGGACGGAGGAGGTGCGGCACCTCTCGGAGTTTCCCGAGGCGCGCCGGACGGAGGCGCCTCTTAGAGTCGAGGATTCTCCATCGCGCCCACGAGGCCGCTTCTCCGGAACCTTGGCCGGGCCTTTCGAACTCCGGACGGCCTCTGCCGGGAGGCCGGACACGTACGGGTGCGCGGACGGAAGTTAAGCGCGGAGCGGTAAGTTTATGAGCGTGCAGCCCTCCTCCCCAAACTCGAGGGAGTTCTCCGGCGACTCGGTTCCGGTAAAGCAGGGTCCCACTCCGCGCTTGACCGTGTGCGTCGTTCCGCGCGCTCGGCGGCGTTCCCATGAGCGAACGGGCACGGTGCCGCTCCCGTAGACGGAGAAACGTAATGTAATGCCGTACTTTGGGGAACGCCGGTCCTGGCCGCCTCGCTCCGCCTTCTCGAAGCTACTCGGCCAGCCATCCCCTGAAAAGTTACGATAACTCATGGTGTTAGCGCTGCGCTTATGAATATATCACCACGCAGGCGTGATTCACATTCTGAACTACTGGCGAGGATAAGTTACCGACTGGCCCGGCCTCCAAGAAAAATGCGCGACCGTCCTCTCACCTCTTGTGGTCGCCTCCATCGCGGTAACGCGCGGTAACGGCCGGATCACCCATTTTTGCCGGTCCGGCAGAAACGCATCCGGTTCTGCCGGATAGACTCAAATGCGTCACCCCGTTCCGGTTGAAACGTAAAGGCCCAACGGTTTCTATCCAGCCGTCATCCGGTCGTCCGTTTCCTCTTCGCAATATCCACCTCTCGGGAGGACAAGAGCAGTATATTATTGTCGGAGTTCTTTCGGCGTTCTTCGCGCGCCATTGTCAAGGCAAGTCCACTTCTGCCGATTGAAGTCGAGGTCCAGAGGTCCACCTTGGACAAAAAGTTGTCATTCGCGCAACTACTGCACCGGTGAAATTCGGGTAGATAGCTCCGAGGACAGTCGCGTCTATCGCCCGATCGACCTCGGTTCGCGGCCTGGTGTAGGTCGTGAATGTCGCTATCTTTCCTGCCCTTCGACGGGAACGTGCACGCCCCTCTCGACGTGGCGGGTCTTTCCTTTGCTGGCGAGACCCTCACGTGCCGTGTAATACCGATCGTCACGCGGATGGCGCACGAGACTCCCATAAATGACGCAGTGCGACGCGACCCGGCGAGTTCGGTCGCGCTTACGCGACCATAAGTGTCTTCCGTGAGCGCGACGTAACGAGCATCGATTTAAAATCACCCATTATGCTGCCGTGCTAGGCACGAAAGGCAAGTAACTGACAACTTATCGGGATGAATTATGGCCGCAATTATATCCCAGCACCCGTTCCGTCCGCTTGTACTTCGAAATCAATTCATTCCACGCTAACCCTAGAACGAGGGAAAAATCGTGGGACGACCAAAAACTGATTCTTTGTGTTAAAAAAACGTAACTGATGATCGGTGTATTAATTAAAATAAATTGAAGGTGAACGCTCATGTTCATGTTTTTATCAAACTGCTACGTATGTATACGCACACCTATATAATATAATTGCCGAGTAGCTATTTACTTTGTCCGGACAGAAATGATATTTCGATATTTCACGAAACATTTAAATAATTGATGAGATTAAAATAAATATTAGTTAACCGATTTTAGTTGATGAAATGAGATTTAATTAATGAAACTACGTCCCTTCAGGGAGGAAGGTTTTGCCTCTCAGTCCACTAGACTAGGACCGATGCGTAAATCCGGTGCTGAGGATAACGAAGCACTAGCTTGGTTTACCGGCTTGGCGAATCACTGCTACAATAGCGGAGCACTAAATCCTCGGAAGAGCTCCGCCTTTAGCCAGAGGCGCAAGTATCTTTTCCTTCCGGGTTTCAGGGACGTCAGGTTTTTTCCTGAGGTGACTAAGTCGTACATTTGCGGTCAGCTCTGTCTGGTTCGTTCGCCAAAGGTAAGAAGAAAACTTCCTCGCGGAATCGCTGGACGAGAACCGAAAACTTTCCATGTCGCAGCTTTTAGGGAGCTCCTGGCGCATCGAACGATCGCGATCTACCGGTTGTCCAAATCGACGATTCGCGGGCTTTTAACCACTTTGCCCTATACCTCGGCAAAATTACGTCACGTTATTATTGTGTACGTATCTGTGGTCGAATATCGATTTGCCAGCGGTCAACAAATGTTTACATATCTCTCAACTTTGCCGGGCGTGTAAACGCGCGCGGCACGCTGTGAACTCTACCGACTGTAGTCTGTTACCCTTGTAAACAACGCTGTCGTCGCTAGGCACTACTGCGAACAGCTGTTCAAGTTAAACACCTCACCATTGGGCCATTGTCCCCAGCTATTTTGCCTTTATTATCTAAAGCGCGGATTCTTTACTCAACACCCATACGGATTTTCAATATCGATCTTGCCACTCTGCTCACAAGTGCAATTCGCGATTACTATATTTGCTCGCTTCAAACGTGGGTTCGCCGATTTCATTTCGCCTTCTCATAATAACGCCCGGCTGCAATGAAATTGGAATATCTTTTTTATAGACGTTCCCGGACCTGGAGATGAGTCGAATTAACGTAAAGGTTTAACTTTATTCTGGATTAAACGATGTAACGATGTGACGGCGTTATTGCGTAACATCGTGATTAAAACGAAAAACTTGGCGTACAAAGAATCTTATAGAAAATGATGCATGTGACCAAATCACTTTATAATCATTACGTTACATATTTTTAAACGGTTTAGGTTGCTCGAAATTCTACAAGAATATGGTGCATTTTAATGGAATACAGTTTTTCATGCTCCTGGATCCAGTATCGTCGTCCTCCTTTTGCATATTAATTATAATCTAACTTCTAAAGCGCATGCAGCCAGCTTCGCCGAGAAACATCGCGTGCCTTCGACAGGAATTACTTCCACTCTCTCGTCATAATACGTGGCTGCGTTATCTAGCATTATCCACTTGATTTCCCTATCTCCCCCGCCTCCTTCTCGAATGGAGAACGGAGGACCAGTTGACGTTTTGCGTATTGATGTCACCGAATGTCCTCCCACAAGAGTTTCTCTTGTGTCGTTCCCCGCCCCCGAGTTTTCTAAAGAATCACTCTCTTTTGTGTCTCTTGTTCACTCTAATCTGATAGGTATACTGAATTCGACCTTAGAATGACACCAAAGCATTCCACAAGAATTTAGTTTTTAATTATACGTAAATTTTTTCTGTTTTAAAGTTAAAAATCGAATAAACGTCCTTCATAAGGCTCCTCCCACCTGCTTGGAGATCTGTAATAGATGAAGTAAATCTGTTGAAACTGATCTAGAAGTAAATTCCCGATAATGTCGCGAGTGCATATATTTGCTAGATCTTCATCCCTCATTCTCCTCGTCTTTCCCGTTCTCTGTCAGGAATATTGCACTCGACCGAGAGTACCCTAGAAATCTAGATCTAGTAGGTTTCTCCGTACCCTGGCAGTCTCTCGGGGACCCGGCTGGAGGGATTAAGGTCGCTCCAAGAGGCTGTTCTCGGATTAGCGTGAAAACACGAACCCTCTCGAGATTTAGACCCGTAGCCTTCTTAAGACGGCTCCGTGTGATATTAGATTACCTATATATCGAACCAAGTAGGTGCTTAAGATCAATGCCTTCCCAATTCTGCCTATACCTATTCCCCTGGCTTCCCAAAAAAATGAGATCCAAAAGCTGGATGCAAGGATATTTGATATATAATTTAGCTCTATAAATCTCATTTCTAAAGAGATGCGATTTGTTGGTTCCGCGCCCGATTACACAAGTGACACTAAAAAGAAAAGCAATTCTGAGAGAGGATTTGGACAACTCGGAAAGTAGTCACTCGATGAAATCGCAAATGGTGCATCCTTCGGGTTATCCTCTAAATTCCTCTTTCATCCCCAGCTGCACAAGTGCTCCAGATCGGTACGATTTCCGGCCTTTCCGAGGTATATGATCTTCCGAGAACTCCGTGTGAAGATTAAGGGCATTCCAGGGGACTGCTCCCGGATTAGCGTAAAAGCGTGAACCCTCTTGAGATTAGTCCTACAGCCTTAGTGAACCGACCCCACGTGAAGATTAAATTCCATCGAATCGAGAAGGAGTCTAGGATAGTCTAGGGTATCTAATTGACTTTTATGATATCCAATTGGACTGCAGATCTAGCAGTATTCTGATAACCACCTTAATTTATTCTGCAATAGCGGAACATATAATCGAAAGAACATCCGGTTAAGTCTTGCCTCTTCTTCCTTCATGTTTCTCTCTCTCGTCCTTCCTCTACGCAGAAACCCACTGTTATTTAAAGCGAGCACACAGATGTAAAATACTTACACATTTATGTATATATTATACCATAATATACATTCGTGAACGCCAAATCAACCTATTCTATTGTCTGCCGAAATTTGCCGGGAATACAATGGAGGTCCTTCCATTCTCGCTCACCTATCTCTCTTTCTCTATATCGCTCGGTCTCTCTTCGCGTATATCGCTCGATCTCGTTTTCTCACTCATACGAGTCATACGTAGGACTCGAAAAGCCCGAGAGATTTATTTGCAGCATACAATTGGTCCATTTCTCTCAGGACTCTCGCGTGATAGTAAGGTCAGAACTTTGGTTAGCGTTACTTGCCAGCAGACCGACAGAAAACGAGAGAAAATGCGAACGCATAAAGACTGGAGAAAGAGAGAAGTACAGACACACATTAACTTGAAGGAGAAATAAAAAGGAAATGAGATAGAACGTGATCTGTGGATATCTATGGCCAATATAAGACACGGTACTATTTACTAAAAATACGTTCCTCTTCTCAGAAACTTAAAATTGTATTATCCTAACTGAAGTGAGAGTAATCGTATACATACAAACAACGGTTATAACGTACCATAAATTGATACAATGAATAAAACTGTTTAATCAGAAATTTGCTCCTAATCATTCGGAAACTGATCCTCACCCGTGTACCAAAATGTCATAACGATGACGAATGTTTTTGATGCATCAAACTTTGTTTCACATTGTAATCGAAAGGTAATCGGGATACCTCCGAGGAGACGTTCCAGGAAGGAGGAAGTTCGAAAGAAGACACGAATCTTCGATTTATACCTTTTTCATTGCATGCCCTTCGACGGGGAACTTTTCTGACTGGTGTCCACAACCTAGCACACAAAGCGAAAGCCACCAGACCATCCTGGTCGAATGTACCACCATGGTATCCTCAGTCGCGGCGGGAACATTGTCCAAACTATCGAACTTCTGCTATCAAATTACCAGACATTAACCGACACTGTTGCACCGACAAAAGCTCCTGTCTCTCAATTACGGTCCGCCTTGCAGTTTGTGCCCGTTTCCGTCAAGTTTACATTGGACGTTACGTCACGACCATCAATGCATAACGACCATGTCCTTCAACGAAGACAGCTTGGCTTCCCAACAACAATAACAAAATCTGTCCCTCCTGCTAACTTCGGTGAAGCATATTACTTCCGAATCCGAAGTGCTGGTAAAAATTCAAAAGACCAAGTTACAAGGAAATTTATTCCAAAAGTACTCCCCTATCGATTTTAAAACCGACCAAGGTAAGAACGAAAGTTAATCTATTCATTTAGTAGTGAAATTACCTTTGTAACAAGCAAAGTGCGATGTAGAAGGCCTTAAACCGTTGGCCCTTTATTAGGAATATATTATATTTATAAGAAACAGTTCACCGTCAGAGGTTTGACAAAAACCATCAGGCTGGTAATTCTATTAAATTCTAGTTTGTTACCAGAATATTATTAATTCTTTCAGTCTCTCATTCTTTTAAGAATCCTGAATCAATTTTTCATTTCAACACGTTTATGCACAAAAAATGTAACGATAACGAGTCAAACAGATTTGGTGAAGATGAGCTTAAGTAAATGAAATATCGTTTGTAAATTGCCTTATTTTTATTCGATCTTATTTTTTAGATAGTAGCCAGTAAAGATCTGTTCGAGATTAGAATTTCGTTTTCTCTAGAAAATGATTTTACCTCTCAGGGTAAAGACTCGTGCCACTTATACGATCTCATCCAGTTTGGTCCTGTAATCTCATCTGTCGGACCGAACGTCAAGGAGTCTTCGGAGAATGAAACGAAGGGTGGAACGACGAATGGAACAGCAAATGAAACTACGAATAGATGGAGGAAACGGAGTACCGTGGGTCAAGAGACCGCTCGCTATCACGTCCAGAATGAGGTGTCAGGCAGTCTCGAGCTCGGTCGGCAAATGTGACTCTACTTTACGTTCCTATTTCCTTTTTTCCTTCCAGGTCCCTGACCACAACTCGCGGGAGGCGCAGGCCTTACGGCAAATTTCCACTCACGAAATCCGTAGAAAGATTACCCCAGGCTACACTTTTAAAGCCCTGAAATGACCTACATATTACACCGGCTGCTCCCCCTAACGAGCGGAGAAGCAAGAACTATTTACTTTCATTTTACTAATTACGAGTTGATGAAAGAAAATGCGAGGAGGAAACATCTGCTACGAGCGCATTGACTATCGCACGGCACGACGAGGTACCGAACTGTACGTATCTACGAGGACCTGAAACAAGTAAATTCTCCCCCGAAACATTAAGGTGAAGCGAAACACGTCGAGGAACTTGATCGACGTCGATAAAGAAGATTTTTCTAAATGCCTACGTTGTCGACGTTCGTTTTTATATTGACAGCTGTGTCGAATTATATGGGTATTGTCCCAAATGGCATACTCCACCTGTCGTTTCGTACAATAAATATCAAGAAATCGAAGTAAAACTCCAGAAATCCTCTGGATTCATGCTTTCTGAGGCCCTAATTGACTGCAGAGGGACCACCCTGCGCCATCTGAGATTTCGAGGTCAATTAAATTTTCACTCCGAGACCTCGTATTCCCATCGTTTCAGCATAGAAGCGCATACAACACTTTTTTTGCCTTTATCCCGTTCAAATGCGAGTTTATCGATTACCAGAGTGTTCTAGATTGTCGTAAAATTGTCTTGACCCTTTCGTTTCTTATATCAGAGCCTCCGATAATTGATCGAAATATGTGTGCTCGACGCCATTTCGGTTCTGGTCTGGGCTGTTAAAAAATTTTTTCCAAAAATCCAAATTTTGAATGTGTCAGGACAATTCTGAGATGATCAGGAGTGATGTGTCAAAGTTTCGGACAGTTTGGTCTAATACCCTTAAAAAAAAGTGTATTCGAATCGACTGCTTTGAAGGGAATTTCACTTCACCTTAAACGGTGCTTTTGCGATTGATCAACACACCTACCCAACTGTGCGTTGTACCGCGAATTGCGAGGTTCGCTTCAATTTAGCCAATATACATTCGAAAATCATGCTTATAAACTAGAATGTTAAACAAATTCGCATACCTCACCCCAGAAACATTAAGTGAACAGCTATTCAACGTACGGCATACATTCAGACAAACTGTACCAGATACCGCAATCTATATATTCCCCGTTTCTGTGAAATTCAATGCTTCCATGTCCTAGGAGTAAAATTGAATAACACGTTCATTCGTTACTTTTCCAGGATAATCCTGTCATATCTAATTCATCGAATTTTCTCACACCAAGAGATCGGGTCCACAAGCTGTCATCGCCAACACGATTCCAAAAAAGAACAGCACGTCGTTGTCAGCTTTCCCTGGCGAAACTCCCGAAGGCCGTGTGAAAATTACGAATACACGTGCATGGGCTAACGCGACAATAGGGTAAAGATCGTTCCTGACGCGCGAGAGCTTCCATATAGGGTCCCGCGCTTTTTATCGCGGGGAGTGTAACGCCACGTCATCTCCCCGCGATCACTAGACGCCGGGACAGGAAATATTGTTTTACCATTATCTCGGGAAATTGGCCCAGTCGCTCGGAAGACCCTGAGAAAATAATAAAATAATAACGCTCCCAGGCCATTTTAAGGGTCTGGAAAAACGGAGAAGCCTTTTGTCCCTCCTTGGAACGTCGAATTCCTCTCCGGCGAGAACAAGCTGAACGAACCGTCAGCCGTGAACGTCGCCTCGCCGGAAAAACGCGCGATGGTTTTCCATCAAATTCCTGGCTGCGTCGGAAGGCGAGGGAACTCGTAGGAGAGAAAGGAAGGGGCGCACGGTACCGCCACCGTCGTAAGAATAAATAGTGGAATACCACGGCCCTGTGCTCATACAAACATTCGATTCGGTCGCGTATGCGAGACTCGATGCCACAGAGGCCGCACCCCTACGTCCTCGTGGCCGTATTTGCCTGACTCGCTCGTTCGGAATAAAAGGATGTTGTGTTTCGTTGCCGGCTAGTGCGCGCCAGACGAGATAGCTCCAGGATAAGGGTAGTCAGTCTGGTCAAGCGAGCCGTGCGGAATGGACGGTCAATTCACCGTAATACCTCGCGATCCCTCGGTGCGTCCAAACGGACTCGCAAGGATCGCGCATCATTGTTCCCCCATCGTTTTCTATCGAATCTTCGCTCGTTTCCAAGATTGCTTGTACGAGAAGCCTTCGGAAGTACCGCGATACTCCATGATAGTGTAGTGCCCCGTCAAATTCTAATTTCTGTAAGGTGCCGAGTACGGCACTGCTTTAGCCAAACGGACGCCGTTTCCGCTCCTTATGGAAGAGTCGACCACCGGTCTACGGATTGTACACACCCCAAATAAAGTCTCCCTTCCGAACTAAAATCGTTGTTCACTGATGAAAGATACTACAATGGACGGCAGAACTCGACTCAACGACAGAGACCCTTTTTCCTTGATTACGAATTCTTCACATTTGCCTGTGAACAGGGAACAATGTTAGGTTAAATGAATTGATGTCATTTGTAATATAACTCGATCCAGGTTATTTATGTAAGAGTCATAAAATAATTGCAAACATTCTTGAAGTTAGGAAATGGTTCGTTAACCTTTTCGTTACCTTGGACGAGATATCTCGCGACCCAATACTGGCCGATTAACGCTTTTGCCGAGATATTTCGCGACCCGATACTGGCCGATTAACGCTTTTGACGAGATATCTCACGATCCAATACTGGCCGATTAACGCTTTTGACGAGATATTTCGCGACACGATACTGGCCGATCAACGCTTTTGACGAGATATCTCGCGATCCGGTAGTAACGGATTAACGCTTTTGACGATAATCTAGCTTCCTAGCACTAATTATCTACTAAGCACTAGATTATCGTCAAAAGCATTAATCCGCTACTACCGGATCGCGAGATATCTCGTCAAAAGCGTTGATCGGCCAGTATCGGGTCGCGAGATATCTCGTCAAAGGCGTTAATCGGCCAGTATTGGGTCGCGAGATATCTCGTCAAAAGCGTTAATCGGGCAGTATTGGGTCGCGAGATATCTCGTCCAAGGTAACGAAAGGGTTAAATTCCAGAGATTAAGAATGTGGTTATCGTTAAACGTTCTATACCCGCGCGTTATCCCTTTATTAGACCGATGAAACGTACGTAACCGTTTAGCTCAGAAATAGCGCTGGAATGGGAAAGTTAAATAGGTCGACAAAATTGACAACGTTATGTCTGCACGACAACGTTTAAAACGAAAAGTTTCAATGAAATGGTAATTCTAGGAAGAATGTCGGTACTTATTAAGTGGCGCAGGACTTTAAGAAATATGCATCTTGACTCATTGTTGCATAATTCATCGGTTTTATTTCAAAAATATATTATCTGACTGCGTAAATCGAAGGATTAGGATACATCGAGTTCATATTCGATGTAGGGTTTAAAAAAATTACAACGAAAAAAAACTGCGTTGGAGGAACGAAACGGCACCGGTAATAATAGATAATAAAACTAAGTGAAGCAATTTAAAAAATCACGGAACCTCGCTAGAGTTAGTACTACGAGGGTACCTACCTCGAAGCGTGCACATCGTACAGACTATTCATGAGGTCTTACGCCCTAACTGTAGGTGACGACCTAACCCAACCTAAAATTTGGGGTTTAGGTTACAGCCAGTATGCACGGACGTCACGTGTAAACATCGTAAATGCTCGTGGCACCCCGGCGCTATTAAAGCCGCAAGCACGGCGTTTAACGAGAAAGATTTATGGACGCATTCATCGGAATTGAACGGTTTCGTAATTTCTTCGAGCTTCAAGACCCTTGATGTCCGCCTCGATTATCCCCCGTCCGCGTTATGACCCTCTCCTCGATATCCGCTACGAAGGAACGCGAAATTAGAACACATAAAGAGCAAAGCAAAAGACCCCTCGTTGATTTATAATATAAATCCGTAAGACCCTGAAAGAAGTTTCTTTTTTGTTCGTTTTTGTTCAAAGCGTATCGCCGATTCCGATCTTCGGCTATTGTCAAGATGGAAACACGGAGACTACGCTAATGAAAGAAAGTAAATGCTCTTTGGCTCCGGAGAACGGAAACCGACCGGGGAAAGGGATCCCGTGGCACGATTCGGGTTATAAAATTGGGACGCCGCGAAGCGGTCGACCGCTTCGCGTCGAAACGGTGATTGCCCAGGCTTAAGCACCCAATTGGAGTCGCCATTAACCCCGCTATCTGTTTCAGCACCCTTAAACGATACCCGATTACCTGCACTCGCTCTCGGCGACGCCCGACATCGTTACCAGGGGGAAAAATATCCTCCCATGGCGGATCTCGTCTCTGCGCATAGCGGACCTTTTCGTGAGCATACGAAAGTAGCCAGAAGAAGAAGAAGGATGCTTAATATTGTTGTAGGATCAAATTTCAAGTGTCAGGATTAACATGAACGGTTGGTTTATTAATAAAAAAATTAATATAAAGAAATTGAATACATTGAAGAGTACGTCTTAAAGATCTCAAAAAAAGGGACTTGATTTCCCCTCCGACTTCGCTCGAGTTCTCCTCAGTCAGAACTAACTCCCATTCGATCGTTCTCATCCAGCCTCACTCTAATTTCTTTCTCTCTAAATTCATATTCCTCACTCTCTCATTCCCACACTCATCAGTACATTTATTTGTGCGTCAAGATTATCACTCACTGAGTCATACGGCCGCTCGCACTTCACGAACTCTCAACCACGCATAAACAGTATCGCCTATCGAGCTGTCATTTAATCTAAATACTTCTCACTTCACCCCACAATCATACAAACATTACATTTCACTCTAACTTCTATTTAGTCTAATTCTTAATCTTTATTGCCTTATTGGCGACACAACTATTCGTATAGCTAAACGCTTTTATTTTTTTTTTATTCTATTAACTTTATTGGATCGCACAGGACACTGACACTACATTGTTGGAATTCTAAATTGCTTCGAAATTGCTCGTAAATGTAATTCACTGGCGTTATTGCTCGTATTAATTGCCGATGAAGTATCGGTCTTGTGTGGTGCATTCTTACAGCAGGCGTCCAATAATTCACTAGACCAAACGTGCTGATGAAAAT
Organism: Orussus abietinus; assembly: GCF_000612105.2. Taxonomy (NCBI): domain Eukaryota; kingdom Metazoa; phylum Arthropoda; class Insecta; order Hymenoptera; family Orussidae; genus Orussus; species Orussus abietinus. Next base: position 150,943 of record NW_019394322.1, read on the forward strand.
ATTAGTGGAACTCCATTTAATTTTAGTGACGCAGCTCTACTTACCCTCCCTCCGAAATTTAAGTTCGGGGATGAGAGCTCGCTTTCGGCAGTAAATTTGAATTTGTGAATGTGTCGAAACGAAACGTATTGGATGGATTAATTGAATGGTGCACGCAGAAAAATATTTGGTTGAATCGATAAAATTATAGTTAGTTTAATACAGTATGATCATTATATGAACAACTAAATATTTGGCTGACGTGACTCAATTCTTTACTCAGTAATGTTTGGTTCATCACATCAATTATTGTGGTAGATCGCAAAGTGTAAAAGTGATTTAGTACACTCAAAACCATTTAAATCTCTCTGAATATTCTTCGAGAAAAATGTTCCTTTTACAAAAGTTATCCCCGTAAAAGAGAAACTTTGTTTCGTCAAAAATGTATTAGTATCATGGAAGTCAAGAACTTCCTCGAGGCCTCCATGTTCACGTGGTAAAATTACAAACGATTCGGGACACCCAGTGTTACGTTCGTAAGGAAAATGTTTGTAGTAAGTAGAGTATATACTTATAACTTCACGAGACCTCGTACCTTCCAGAGAATTTTTAACTCTCTCGGCATTCTCACGGTGTGCATTTGACCGCCAAATGTTGTTTTTGCCTTCGTGCGAAATAACCGAACTTCCGCGAAATTTCGGGTATACAGGATCATAAAAAATACCCTCGCACGGTACGTAATCTAACAATGGGATGGTCAGGTCGTCCTCGACCAGGCTACCCTTTCGCTTACCTTCGTTGCCAATGTCGTGAGGGGCGACATTTTTAGTAATCCCCGCCAACGAACCAATAACAAAGAAATTAAAAAATTGTTGTATCCCTTCCACGGCACACCAATACTTTTCGAGGCACTGCGAGTCTTTGCGTCGCTCCAAAAAACGACACTCTGCTTTATACAGCGACCGAAGGAAGTCCTCATTTATAACTTTGAACGAACTTAGCGCGAAGCTGCATCCCTCCGTACGCTTTATCCTAGTAGGCGTTTGTTTTAAAAACAATCAGAGGTACTAGGAGCTGTTCGCCCTCTAGCGCGCAGTGCAAAGAACACCCAGTTCGGAGAATATTTTCATGAACGATTGACCCCTCAAATATCATCTTTCATATCGCCTTAATGGGAACATAAATCGCCATCAAAATGAATTGAATGGCAAACAACGCCGCGATGTTTTCTGAAAAATGTACCTTATTAATTCAATTCTTCTTGACGCTGATTTACATCGAAACGGTAATAAAAATAAAAACGAAACCTCGAAACCCTAAAAATACAGACCATTTCTCAGTCCGCGATGTACGTTCCACTAACAAACGAAGCCAGTCGTGGATGCTGGGCAACAACGATCGAATCTGCGGCGGAAACGAGAAATGCCTCGGAATGAATTTACAGGAACTTCCTAACCCAAGGGACACCTAATGTTTACGAGGTGACTCGCAGAAGTTGGCCGTGGGAGGCAAAAAGTCCTCTCCCGGAAACGTATGTCTCGAAGGAGAATAAAAGGAGAGAACGCGCACGGCACCGACAACGGAGATGGGGAAGGTTTTCGAGGGCAACCTCGTGGAAAACGTCGAGGCAGCATCCCGAAATATCGCGATTCCGGTCACAGCTCGACTTCGTGGCCTGGCCGGGCGATGCGGTGAAAGATGAGAGTCGGAAAGGGCCGCGCGACTATGCCGCGCGGAAGGCCAAGGAAACTACTTCTCGCGACTTAACACGGCTGAAAGGTCCCTCGCTGGCACGTGTTACTTCTCCTGGGATGGCCATTTCGGTGCCGCTGGTAAACTTCCGCGCCAGGACCGCCGCACACCTCCACGTTATCCGACTTTGTACACGTCAAGGGCCCGCTCGATATTCCGTTCTCGGCTCCGAAAACGAACCCGAATCGAGACATGCCGATCGAGTTCGAGACCATCGCCCGGTGCTGCGGAAATAAACGCCACCGAGTAAACTCCTTATTGGTACCAAAGAACTAATCGTACAGGAGATATTCTGGCAGTTACAGTGGCGAAACATGTCAACCCTGTTAGTCTGATTTTTAGTGCAATCGGCTTCATAGAAAATCGAAATAGAATACGAAGTTGTAAAAACGATCTATAATGTATGCAATTCAATATTTGCGTGCGGTTATTTTTTTCTATCCGGCAATTCCTTGAAAAATATTAAATTCATATACTACTTGAAATGGTTTTCGCTTGCATAAATTATTTCATCTAAGTCCGCAATTTCATCTTCGACGCCAGGAGTGAACGTGCACATTTCCACCTTCCAGCGGTTCCTACACTTTTCGGAATGTTGCGTCTCCGGGATCCCCCTGTTATGTCGTGTTCACCACCGGAAACGGCTCGCGTCGAGGTACTAGCCATTGAAATTGGGCGGCACCGCGCGAAACCACAGAAATGCCGGTCCCGGAAATAAAAGCTGCACCGTGGGTAGGTATATGAACTACTCAGCTTGGAATTCCGTTGACGGATGAAATCCATTGCAACTCGGCGAGTAAGTATAATGGAGGTGAAGTTGGGTTTTGCAGTGCCTACTGTTACTGAATAGAAGCTTCGTTAGGCTTTGTCTGAGTCTAGTACGAGCTTCGCCCGTACCTACTTGAATTATCCTACGGTGCGGCTGTGGTGGCAGTGGCTCACTGGAGTTTCATCGTTATCACTGCCACTGATGGTAACCACAGCCACGTCGGAAGTCGTAACAATAACTAACAGCAGTAAAGCTCGGTAAAAACGGAAAGAAAAATTATTCGACAATGTATGATTATCCTGTTCGCTAGATACTCCAGGGAGTGTTCCTTACAATAAAACGGAATGTTGGTAGCGTGATAGCAGAACATTGCAAAAGGAGGCAGAAGGAGTATAACTATTGACCACTTGTTCCCGACTAAACTCTCCGATGCAGAAGTAAATATAGCGTCTGCAATTAACAGCCACCGCTTTATCTTTATAAAATGCTAACGATTCAACCAAATATGAAAATCGGCTTATACCGGCGTCTAAATCGTGAAATATGAATGCCTGAGTTAATTCGTTTCATTCTGCTCTCGGGGGATTTCGTGCACTCGTCGCCTTCCTAATTCAGACTTTCCATTTGGACCTCATTTCGACCGCGTCAACAATGAGATCTATAAAGAGCCTCGGCGTTGAAAACTACCGAAAAAGATCGCACAGTCGTTAGGCAAAATTCCACGGCAAATTCATCAGTGGTGAAAAACCGTCTCAATAAAGAGGGAATGAGAGAAGGAACCGAATAAAGCCTGCGAACCGCATAAAACCCCATTTTACGGGAAATTTCTAGGTTGGTGCCACGTCAGCTTGGAGGAAAGTTTCAGTACGCCAAACGAAGGGCGAGTCCAAAGCCAATTCGAAAGAAACGACGACACGAGAGAACAGTGAACTAACACCCTCCTGCAAGGAATACATGTGTCTGGAACCGTATTGTATCGGAAAACAAAATTTGCAGACTGCTAACTCAACTTAGATAGTGATCGCAAATGTGGTTAACCGTACACACGAACAACTCCATCGATGTTAAAGAAAGGAAAAGAAAAATCTTCTAACGCAGAAAAACAACTATAAAGCCTGCTTTTTTAAATGTTTATTTAAAGCTAACATTTTATTTGAAAGAAAGCAATTTCTTTTAAATAATAGATCCTAACGAAATTCAAGTTTTCTTGAAACTTCCATATTGGCAAATATCAAATAAGGAAATAGTTTCGATCAATCAAATGAAGAGCAATTTCGACCATATCCAAAATAATGACGGTTAAAAAAAAAGAAGGAACGAGCACACTCGACGGAAGAGTGGAATAAATAAGAGATGCCCGCAATCGGATTTGCGCCTCGCTAAAAACAGACGACTTGGAAAAGTTCGACCACTGATAGCGGCAAGTAACGTGAGCAGAAATGTAACCAAACGTAAATATAAGCGCCTTCTCTTGGCTCCCTAGATACAGCCGCATCGGTAAAATGAATACGCTAGGACTCGCAGCCATTACTATGGTACCGGCGAATCCATGGATTTTCTTTTCTCGCTTTATCACTCTGGAGCTCCACAATCTGAACGTACGTCGGCGTGGCGGATGCTGAGAGTGCAGAGCCATTGTCCTCCAGGACACGGCCTCGGGTCCTCTTCGTTAAAATCGCAGCGGACACTGGAATTAAAGATTCGATTGAGAACGACTTGACTCAAACCGCGACACATAAAACAGACGAGTGGCTTTGTAAATTTCGATCATACGCAGCAACAAAAGACAGAAAGTCGAGATGTCTTTCGTAATATCCAGAAATTACGACACAGGGGAGAGTGCGTAAGAAAAACTTAACTACTTTACATAAAATAGACTAACGCCAAAGTACGGGAACTTAAGGTGAAGTGAAACACGTCGAGGAACTTGATCGACGTCGATAAAGAAGATTTTTCTAAATGCCCACGTTGCCGACGTTCGTTTTTATATTGACATCTGTGTCGAATTATATTGGGTATTATACCAAATGGTAAACTCCCCCTGTCGTTTTCATACAATAAATATCAAGAAATCGAAGTAAAACTCCAGAAATCCTCTGGATTCATGCTTTCTGGGGCCCTAATTCACTGCAGAGGGACCACCCTGCGCCATCTGTGATTTCCAGGTCAATTAAATTTTCACTCCGAGACCTCCTATTCCAATCGTTTTAGCATAGAAGCGCATACAACACTTTTTTTGTCTTTATCCCGTTCAAATGCGAGTTTATCGATTACCAGAGTGTTCTACATTGTCGTAAAATTGTCCTGACCCTTTCGTTTCTCATATCAGAACCTTCGATAATTGTATATTGATCGAAATATGAGAGCTCGACGCCATTTTGGTTCTGGTCTGGGCTGTTAAAAAATTTGTTCCATAAATCCAAATTTTGAATGTGTCAGGACAATTCTTAGATGATCAGGAGTGACGTGTCAAAGTCTCGGACAGTTTGGTCTAATACCCTTTAAAAAAAGTGTTGTATTCGAATCGACTGATTTGAAGGAGGTTTCACTTCACCTTAAGGAAATCTCGATAGCAGCGTAACGTCAACCTTATTTACATCTAAAGATATCGATTCCGAATAATCCTAGTACGCCCTCTCATCGTTAAATGATGTTCGTCTGAATATTGCAGCTCTCTTCCGTTAAATATCACCCACCATTTGGTTATTGAATATTATTAGTTTTGTTTATAAGATTTTCGCGTTTGCTACTAAGAAACTGAGGACTAGCGTACAGTTTGAAGAACGTAGATTTTATATTTCTAATCTGCGTAACAGTTTCAGATGCATTATATCTTGAATTACATCCATTATCTTGACGTCTTATGGAGCAAATAATTTTATGAACATGCAGACGTTATGAGGTAAAATACATAGATTTTATCATTCAAGTGAACCACCCTTGCTACCATGCACAATAGATTAAATTAATACCATCCCAGATTTATACATCGAATCTACCTTGCCAAGACCACAAATATCTCTCGGAACTATAAATGTGGCCATCGATAGTAACACGAGAAAAAATGTCTCCGATAACTCTGCACAGAAAATTACAGGTAGAAATTCTATTGATGCAACGTGACCAAAAGGACTGAGATTGGAGAAAGCATAAAGTGAAGCCATCTCTTAACATTTTTTTATTTAAGGCCTGGGTTGTGAAACAAAAGAAAAGACGTTCTTAGGATTCTCCTGGAATTGTGTGAATTAGAGGAACCACCAAGAGAACAACGCTCCTCACCTGCTTACGTAGGTTAATTACATTAAAATTTGTTTCTCGGTATGTCGGGATGTCGAAGCCAGCCGTTAAGCGCCGCATTTGCGTGTGTCGAGTCGTCACCGGCACCAACTTCGAGCGAAGAGAATCGAAAACTTGGAACTCGATGACACGACCTCACTCCGCACTACTAAACCGCAACAAGTTTCGACAATAGCAAGCTAAGGCGAAGTCAATGCCAGTCAAGCCAAAGACAAACGCAACTCAACGGATTCAGTGACGCGCTCTGGTGGTCGCTGAACGTCCTACGACGTGTTATATGCACTCACTCTCGCTAGAGTCTTCTCTTCTATAAATTATGAATGTTCGTATTTAAAAAAAAAAACTAACTCTACAACTGATCCAGAATCGAATTAACAAGAATCGATCTCCAAAGGATCAACCTAAAACTAACTCAACTTCTGCTTCCATACCGCCCGCGTGAGGATCCTATGCAGAATTTAATTCGGTAAATCTAATGGTATCAACCGATTCTCCGTGAGCAAAATCAATTAAGCTCCGTATAGAATTTACGTACAAGGAACCGACTTCAGACTTCGGATGCCACTCTGATACATCCGAGTCGTTTTATTTTCTCGAATTTAAAGTCGACGGAATCAAAAATTTCAGGGAATGAAGAGAAATATCGTTTCTACGATGGGCCAAGGGAAAAGGGTCACAAAACATTGGAAAGGAAGAAATCAATTCAAAAAGTGGATCTATGGGCAAAAAAGATCAACATTGCAGGATTCGATTCAAAATTACCCTTCTCAACTACCGACCCATTTAACACTGTACCCCTTCTTTGCAGGAGCAAAGTTAAGTTAGGTAAGTGGAATCAGCTAACTTGATCAGAAGGCGGTATTAAGATTGTCGAGCGAGACGTGAAACTTTTAAGAATACGAAGCACTTGATTAAAACTCAACTAATGCGCCACGGCTCATTGGGCAAAAGCGATTCGAGAAATCAGAGAGTTTAAATGCGGCTTCTCTCGATATTTCCGGAATTCATGCCAGATAAATGTCGCCTGATCAATAAACTCGGAAAACCTCTGAACGGACAGAGATGCACGTCGCGCTAGACGCAACCACGTAAAGAGTTAATTATCCAATCACAGTTTTACGATGCTTGCACCACCGCACGCTGTACATTGGCGTCCATCGATATCTTCGAGGGAAAGACCAGATCGCAATCCCGTGAATACGATACTGAAAGATTTACGAAGCAACCTCATTCCGAGACTTGACCGCTCCACTTTCGTCTACGTGCCGCTGAGTACACCACGGGCTTTACTGTCTTATTCGTAATTGTGAGATCAACCTTCAACAAATCGGTTCATATTGTTACGTTCGCAGCTAACAATAAAGATATTCGGGGGTTCGTGACGGTCGCCGAATCGGGAAATGAAAATGCGAAGGTGTGTTCTCTTTCGAGTCAAAAATGGAAGTCCCGATGTCTTTTAGAATTCCGTAGTCCCGGAGGTCTCGCTGTTGCTATGGTCCGAAATAATCGTAGTGGGGGGGAATATTTTCTCATCGAGTGCAGTCGAAACGACAGAAACCCGAATCTGCTGATGCACGGATAGACAGGAAGTCGCATTTCCGAATCTTCGCTAAGATACATGAGACATCAGATGTAACAATATGTATAACTACGCGCCGGACGTATCCTTCCCCAATTTCGCCCACCCATTTAATCACAAAAATAATAAAATCAATGAAATGCATAAAACAAAAATAGGTACACAAGGTGTACCAGAATTAACGCCCACAGTTTCTACATCGCTGTCCTTGTTGGAAATGAAACCATAAAGTACTGTATTTTTCTTTTCTAAGAAGCATAGCCCATCTGTAATAATGAATTGAAAAATAACTAGCCAGACGCGTCGATTATCCGAAAGCGTATCTGCCACTCCGATGGAGTTTCAATCTACGATGTAGAGACAATACAACTTGGCGTGCTCTCCGATGCGCGTTTCCCTACTCGATACGCCTAGATGGCTATTCCTCAATGAGTTATTACAGGTAAACTTATACGCACGGGATAAAGAAAAAATATAATACAGATCTTTTCGACTCCATTTTCAACAAAGGTAGCAACGTGAATCGATTCTGTTACATCCTATATACATAGAGAACACTAACAAAGAATATTAGATTTTTCTGTACTTTCTGCATAATGTTAACATTTTTTCTAATGTGTAATACTTTCTAAATGCAGATCTGGCCCAATCGCTTGTTAATCTCGATGCCATCCATAGAAATTCTTAAGGACGCCGAAAGTTCTAGCGAGGAAGCACGCCCTCTATCAGCGCACAAGTGGCCAGGTTGACTCGACGGAAACTCGCGTTTCCACAACGCGCGCGCGCTCTGTGGGCACAGCCGCTAACTAGCAAGCCCGCATTGGGAAGTGGGGAGATCCGGCAGCACTCTTAATCCTCCTTCGTGACAGCCGCTTGTTTTTCCGAGTACCCACTCGCGAGGCTCACCCCTTGTTTCCACGGGCGATGCTGTTTTGTTTCCCACCAGCGTATTGCATCGGTGGCTCCCACTCGAGTGGCTCCCACCTCGCCGCGACGCGGCGGTCCCACTCCGACTTCGACTCCCACCCCGTCGGAGCCGACTCGCGTTTCGCTGCTCCACTGCGAAATGCTCCCGGCCTGCTCCTCTGACCTCTTCAAAGTTCAGACCGCGCGGTCTGTCCGCGGCCCCTCCTCGCCAGGAGCGGCTCCAAGATTTTCAGGCAGGGGCCCGAACAACTTTCCTCACGTCGCTGTTTTACATTGAATCTTTATATTGGGTTGTTCAGAAAGTAATTTCGTTGTTTCCCAACAGAGGACTTAATTTTTTTGTTCACGGCCAACTTCACACTTAAGCCGCATAATCATTATATATTTTGACAGCTGACCTAGCAAGGCTTGCTTGTGAAAAAGTTTGATTGATTCTACGCAGTAGTTTTTGGTTGGTACCCTTTCAAATATGGAAAGTAAAAAGCGGCATTTTTGGCATATTTTACTTTTTTACTATCGAAAAGGTAAAAATGCTGTTCAAGCAAGAAAAAAATTATCCGACGTGTATGGAGAAGATATATTGACGGAACGCCAGGGTCAACACTGGTTTGCAAAATTTTGATCCGGCAATTTTGAAATTGAAGATGCACCACGTTCTGGAATGCCACTTAAAGCTGATGAAAACACAATAAAGGCATTAATTGATGCAAACCGGCGAATAACAAGTCGTGAAATCGCTGAGAGATTAAATTTATCGAATTCGACCGTTCATGATCATTTGAAACGCCTAGGTTTAATCTCAAAGCTCGACATATGGATTCCTCATGTTCTTACGGAAAGAAATTTGTGTCATCGCATTGACGTCTGTGATTTGCTTCTCAAACGTCAAGAAAATGATCCATTTTTTAAGCGCATCATCACTGGGGACGAGAAATGGGTTGTCTACAACAATGTTACACGCAAGAGATCATGGAGTAAAAAAGATGAACCGGCTCAAAGAACTTCGAAAGCCGAAATTCATCAAAAAAAGGTGATGGTATCTGTTTGGTGGGATTTCAAAGGAATCGTTTTTTTTTTTAGATTCTACCGAACAACACAACGATCAATTCTGAAGTGTACTGTCACCAGCTGGACAAATTGAATGATTCACTTAAACAGAAGAGACCAGCATTGATCAATAGAAAAGGTGTACAAGTTTCTTAACTCGCCAAAAGCTTCTACAGCTTGGATGGGATATACTGCCACACCCACCATATTCTCCAGATCTGGCATCTTCTGATTTTTACTTGTTCCGGTCTCTACAAAATTTTCTAGACGGTAAAACCTTTACTTCAAATAAGGAGGTCAAAAATCACCTGGATCAGTTTTTGACAGCAAAAACCAAACATTTTATAAGCGTGGAATCATGCTACTGCCAGAAAGATGGCAAAAGGTATTGGACCAGAATGGACAATATATAATTCAATAAAATATTTATTCGCTATAAGAAAATCGTCTTTCATTTTCATAAAAAAAAACGAAATTACTTTCCGAACAACCCAATATTTAGTGCAATTATAAAGGGATTCTGCATACCGTTCTTTGAAATGTGTTATCCTTGTTTATCGTAGAAATGACAGACTCGACTCCGCACCTACTCATACGAGAGAATATACTAATGTGCAAGAGACACTCGTTAAAAATCATAGCAAAGTAAATATAAGTAAACATATAAGCTGAAATTAGCCAGTATAGTTAATGAGTACAAAGTTTCGTCTACGAAGTAAGATAAGGATACATAACATCTATGGTCGGTTTTACAGAAAGTGGCCGAGATCGGGATCCAGGAATCTCGGATTTTTACTGTTCTGACAATAAGTGAGTTACTTGCGGAAAATGTAACAATTCTGATTCTACGTGACCAACAAAATTACGTATCGATATAAATAATCCAAAACACTTTTAATTTTGCTATTAAGGTACGCAAAATGCAACGATGATTCTGCGTATTATTTGGAACGTAATGTCTTTAACATGACAAAGACTAGCGAACACGCTAGCAGATGATAATTTTAAAGTGCAACATTTCACTGAAGAGATCCACTGGAGAGACCCAATGTGGACGTACTTTTAGAATACATTCGAGCCGTACTGATACTATATTAGATCGACGCTTATTCACTCTAGGGCAAAGATAAAGTATCTTCGGTGATCAAATTGAATCTTTGGTATCGACTCATTATTTGAAAGAAGTAAAATTATAAAAAATCTGACACGGAACGGAGATTTCTGTAAATTGGATTACTAATATTTTATTCTATACAAAAATATATTTTTAATGAAGATTGAGATAATAGGATATGACATGTGTACGGTTCCGTCTGTTCCTCTAACAGATAGTACTTTTAACGTTTGTAGAACGCTGAATACGGGTCGCTATTGGCTCCAGCTTTATCGGCAAGACGGCTTCCGTGGCGCCATGGTTTGACACTTGATTATGGTTGTGTACGATATGAACAAATATCATGTCAAAGGAAAAATTTATATCTCAATTAGTTTGGGAGATATTAATTATTTTCTTTGATTTTAGATATTTCAATTTTTTTAAATATCTAGAATACTGTACGAGATACAATAAAATTACATATAACCTTTTCGATAGAAAATGTGATTCCCTAGAAGAAAGATAATATGCATTTCTATCGGATCTTGCATAGTTTTTTATATATAATGAATTTTGTTGAAAATGTCTATTGACCCAAAGTTCATGTCAATTTTTCGAAGACATATGTAAGATACGAGTAAACAACATCAAACCTTTTTTTATAGGAAATTCAATTTTCGACAAAACGGCTTCTATGTATTTATTTTGTATTTTTTATAGTTTTTGAGACATTGAGTGGAATTTCGAAGGAACGTGTGTTTTACAAATTGTACAATCTCGATGCCATCTTTGAATTGAGGTCTATGACGTTTCGGTCCCGCCGTTCGTCCTGTTCAAATCAAATTCAAATTTAATTCAAATTTGTGGGGTACGGTTGCTTTATTTCCCAAATGTCATTGATACGTTTTCTTATACCCGGTAGTAAGTACACGCCAGAAAGAGAACAAAGAGAAGAAAGCATATAAGAAACTAATTCACAATCCCTGTCCGCAGTCAACTGGAATGCATGGCTGGGGGGCGAAGCCCCCCAGCCCCCTCCTCCCCCCCGACTAACTTAAACCACACCAAATAACTATATTCGTCAGACAATAATTCCTGAAATCTAGGGGGTGCGGAAACGAACGAATCGGCCGGATCGAACTTTAACAAACAGTTCCGACGAAAACTGCAAAATTTGGTGTATTTAGATATTTTTAATTTGGGATTTTTTAATGACGAAAACGAGATCATATTTTTCTGGGGGGCCCAACCCCCATTGGGGCTCCGCCCCTGGATCCCAAACTTTGCAGGACCTACCTTATAGGACTACTATCGGTCTAACTATTAATTATTTATAAAAAATAAGATATAATCTTTCTATATTTAAATTAATATTTTCCATGCAAAAATGTATAAGAAATAATTGTCAAACTTTGGCGCGACGGGTACCGTAGTATCCTCCAAAAAAGGCATCAAGATTGTAAAATTTGCAAGGCACACGTTTCTTCGAAATTCAACTCGCAATATCTCAAAACCTACGACAAATAAAAAAATAATACATACAAGCAGTTTTATAGAAAATTAAATTCCCTACAAAAAATGTTCTATGTTGTTCACTCGTATCTTACATATTTCTTCGACAAAATTGACATGAGCTTTGTGCCAATAGACATTTTTAACTAAATCCATTACACGTAAAAAAAAACTATGCAAGATACGATAATTCCCTACAAAAAATGTATGTTGTTCACCCATATCTTACATATTTCCTCAAAATAATTGGCATGAGCTTTGTGTCAACAGACATTTTCAACTAAATCCATTATATCTAAAAAAAACTATGCAAGATCCGATCAAAATGCATATCATTTTTCTTGTAGGAAATCACATTTTCTATCGAAAATGTCACATGCAATTTTATTGTATCTCGCATAGTATTCGAGATATTTATAAAAATTGAAATATGTAAAATCAAAGACAATAATTAATATCTCCCAAACTAATTGAGATATCAACTTTTCCTTTAAGATGATGTTTGTTCACATCAAACACAATCATAATCAAGTGTCAAACCTTGGTGCCACGGAAACTGTAGTATCCTCGCTTTATCCCACAAGGGGTACGTTTGTCCTGCTCTATTCTTTGCTGGAATGCGTAACTGGGTACGTCTGAATTCATCGCCCTTGTAGAGCCGCCACTGCTCCTTGGCCTTTCCTGAAGTCTCTTCTCAACGTGCTTTGTGTACTTCGCTACCCTTCCACGCGAAACTTTCTCCTGCCTTTCCCACCCGACACTTCGGCATTAACGAGCGACAGCGATCTAGCTGCCTCCCCTCGACAGACTCCAACGAACTCCGGAGAACTCGCGACACACTTCACCAACCTTCCGCACTAGGAGGAGAGAAACTGAGAGGAACGCGCCGAGGCCGTCTTTAGGTGCGAACCCGCGAACGCGGTCCTGACCACGAGACGAAAGTTTCCTCGAGAGAGTCTCTCGCTTCTTTTTTATATCACTCCAGAAATTTTATCCTCGAACTATATCTAATACATGTCATTTCTCGAATCGCATAGGATCCTTGAGCGGGGACATACTGCCTAGGTAAACTCGGTTAAAAAACCACAACATCGTCTGCAAGTATACTGAGAAAAAAAAGTTTCTCCACTCAAAGAAATATGCACTGCGACAACAAAATACTGCGATGAAATATGTGGAAACAAAAAATGTCAAATTGAGTAAACGAAATTACTTTATTAAATCAGAAGAAAAAGTGCTACTTGTTAACAAATATTTTATTCAACGATCAAACTATTTTAATTGGGCAAATATTTTATAAAGGATGAAATTAAATAAGCACAATGTTAGCGCAAGGCTCAAGCCAATTTTGAACCAATGTTGAGCACAATTAGGCCACTATTGGCTACTGCATAAAAAATCAATTTTTGTATTATGTACATTTTTAGATTTATTATGTTCCGGTGTTACCGATACTATTTTCTTCCATATTTTTACTTTAATGTAACGAAATACTCCCCAAAAGTCGTTTCCGATAATCCCATCTCTTCTTTTTCCCCCTCTTCGGGCCGAGACATTGTCCCTCTTCTTGACGTAAACCTGGACTAACGGAAATCTGAAACAATAAACTAGAACGGTATTGTGACTTGAAAGTTAAAAACGGCAACGAGCCTTATATATAAACGAACTACTACCTGCACCACTTGCGAGAAAATCCAAAACCATAAGAACTATCAAGCGAAAAGTCGAAACAAAAATATTGACGATTGAATCAACTTTTTCTTATTTGAGGCAATCACAAAATCGATTGGCAAAAATATACATTCGAATCAAATTATTTGTTTAAATCTACTACATTTTTTTATGAACAACATAATTATTCCTCCCAATTCTATTTATTTCAAGCAACAATATTTATGTTAACAATACATTTTTTGTTCAGTCAATTAATCATTTTCTCAGTGTATAGCCAAATCATTTACACTTGTGGGGACGATATAAATGTAACATTCCTGCGGAGAAGAATTTCTGGTGATTAGTTTCTTTAAGGTATTCAAATTACCGGTCGTTTTTCTGGTTACAGCACTCAGTTTAAATCTATTGTTAATATGGTACACCCGTGATGTAATTGAATGATCAAAAAGAAAACCCGTGATTTTCACTTCCGTAGTTTTTAATTAATGTTTCTCAACATTGCAAAGTTGAGAAGAATTGTAAATAATAATAGAAAGCAGCGAATGCAGGGGGCTCTTGCACTGCATACCGTAATGTCCGCTCATTTCCTCTCGACGCGAAAGACTCGGAATATTTGGAGCATCAACAGTTATCGAATCGAGAGGTAACGCCACCCGAGAACCTTCGAGCGCATTAGTTGCTGAAGTATCGCTGATTTAATTGAAATATTACGAATTTTCTACTCCTTAGACTTTATTATTCTCAGATTCAGACTCTTAACGGAATTCTTTAACTATGGAAGGACCAAAGTAAAAACAAAGTTAATATTTCGTATGAATTTATTACAGAAATAGTTTGTCCAGCGTGTAAAACTTCTGGACTCTAATAAGTACAATGAAAATAAAACATTCTTTCAAACAACATTTGCATACAAATGTTTTGCAGAAATATAATAACCATCAATTTCTAAAGTTTCAAAAATATTCTGAAGCAATGAATTCACTAATTAAATTACAATGACCCTGTTTACTTCTGAACAGGTAAAATATCACACATTATTATTTGGTCTTTAACATGAATCTTCACATGTCTTACCAGCTTTGATTTAGTAATAAAAGCTTTATTGCACACGGTACAAACGAATGGTTTCTCTCCGGTATGCACCCTTTCGTGAACTTTTAAGTGGCCAGATTCAAAGTAAGATTTAAAACACACGTTACATTTGAACTTCTTTTCTCCGCTATGGTATTTTAAATGTCTATTCAGTTCTGGTTTTGACAAAAAGGACATTTCACATAAGTCACATGGGTGTGCTCTCTTACCGGAATGCTTTTGAATATGTCTAGCTAATTCTGAACTTGTATAATAACTCTTTTCGCAGAGTTCACAATTGTATCTGCTTCCTAATATGTGCCGCTTCATATGTATTTTAAACGATTGAATATTAAGGAATGACTTATTACATACTGTACAAACTGATGGCGAGTCCAAGTGCGAACCCTCGTGATACTTTAAATCCGACTTCTTTGCAAAGCACTTTGTACATATGACACACACATACTTAGTATCGCGTGTGTGACCTTCTTCATGATATCTCCTAGAACTCGTTTTTAAAAACATTTTTGGACAATATTTGCACTTAAATTGTTTGGATGACAAATGTTCTTTAGCATGTGTAATACATTCCTTTTTCGTTGGATATGCAACATCGCACTGAAGGCAAACAAATTGTTGTGCAGAGATTCCTTCATTGTCTTTGTCTAATGCTTGTATAACTAGATCATTATTGAGGATATTTGATTCTATTGTATTGTTTTCATATACTTCTTCCCTTAAAATGCAGCCTTCCATCTCATTTTCAATATTATCAGTCTTATTATCCATCTCCTTTTCGTTGTCAAAGTGCTCAGAAATATGATGCTTTAGATCCGCCATAGATTCTAAGGTTTCACAACACAGTTGGCAACTGATAGTATTTTCACGTATATCGCACACCTCACTTTCTACATCTCTGTGAAGATCCATGTGCTTTGACAAAACTTCGCTCTCTAAAAATAAATTGTCGCAGTATGCACAACTATAACTTTCTTTAAATTGACCTGAAAATTCATCCTTATTAAAACTTTCTTTGCTTAATAAATGATGAACCCCTAAATCGTCGACCTCGGAATCACTTTTCTCTTGTGAATTTGTCTTCAAATTATCACCATTAGCACCAAATAGATCTCTGTCCTTTGTGACTTGAACATCATCATCATCATCATTTATTTTCCATACCTAAAACAAAGTAAGTTAATACAAGGAATACATTAAAATATAAATACGAATTTTGTTTAATAAAATAATCAGACTTTCTTACTTGAATACCACTTTCCGTTGGTAAAAGAACAGCATTTACCGTAAACTCATCTACATCATCATCTAGTAAGTCGCTATCAGTTAAGAACTTGGTACATTCAATATTAGCATTTTCATTGAAAATTTCCATTTTGATCTTTGAATCGTATGCAACTTCTTGCAGACAAGAACGTAAAGTCTGGTCAGAGATCTCCACCAAAATACGAAAATCATAAAATCTATTAACCAACTGTCGACAGGACTGGCACACAGTAGGTGGCAATCCATCATCTTCTTTAATCTAAACAATTAAGAAATCTTTTTTAGACTAATGAGATATTAATAACTGCTACAAAACTGGATAAATTACTACACATACTAACAGAAATGCACAAAAGGAAAAAGATTTTGAATTATATTAATTATCTATAATCCTATGAATCGATAACCCAATTATAAAACATAAGCCTTGTTCATAAAAGATATAATACAATTGAAATTTGAATTAAAATTTATAATCAAACGTAGCCTTAGGGCGCGTTAAATTTAAAGCTGGCGGAGATACGTTTATAAGTAAGCATTTGCAGACGAACGCGACCACACCCACCTCGACCGGTGCTATACAGGTTATTTTTTCTGCAAGTATGGACTTGTCATCATCGTTGTTCTTTCCCTCAAAAAGCGAAGACATTACAGTTTCCTGCTTTAAACAAAGCCGGCAAATGTTGCCAAATTTTTGATAAGACGCATCGTGCGGCGCCATTATTTATAAAATGCCGACATCAATGGAACGTTAGGCCGAGAGCTTAAGATAACCTATTTTAATGTATGTACATTCAGCACTATCTGATGATACAAACACTTCATTAATCTGAAAGAGTCACAAACAGAAATAAATTAAATGAACCCTCCTTTATCAAAATGCATAGCACACCTTAAACTTGTTTCAAATTCGCTAGCAATGGTATATAACATTTTACTTTACAAAATTCATTTCAATCTACATCCTCTACATCAATAGATTCGCACGTGGCATCACAAGAATTTCTTACCTTTGTATATTCATACTGTTCATGGTTAACAGCAACACCATAACTCAATTGATTCTAGATATCAAAAAGAACCAATAGAAGCAAGGCAGTGCAGGAAAACTACTTAGAGCCAGGGCGTTTATGACGTTTTTTGACGAGAGCGCTCACTTCTCGCACTTTCATCTCACATGAGTTTCTTTGTCGAATTACGTATTCGCTGTATGAAAGAACAAGATCACTAGCACTTCCGATCTAGTAATACAAATAAAGGTACATACCTTGTAAATCGAATATTCTTGAGAGGCAGGAAAGGCGGGAAGATGAAAAGACGTTATAAGTAAAGTAGAGGGGACTCGAGTCTATCTACATTTTTTAAATACGTATTACATTCATATTTACATGTACTGTAATTAGAAGTTCAACGATATAATTTTCTTATCATGTCATGTAAGCATGAATTATTTAACAGTTTTCAATGTTTAATAATGTAACATAACCTTACAATAACAAAAGCTAACCTGTACATCCTAGTAAATTCTCTTTCTTCTAACGAAAATGGGTCTAAGGCATCACGTAATTCCCTTCTTCTTCTAATAAGGTTATTAATACGTCTCCGAATACGATTGTTGCCAAAAATCAAAACACCCAGGAGATTTTCCGTTTTGAATTTCGGTATCACAATCCGTGGAAGATGGCATTCACGGCGCTCATTTTTTTATCTTTTCTTGTATGCTTCACAATTTCGCCTACAAATTTGTGTCGAGCCAGTTCATATGAATGTTTCGCATTTTCACTACCAAAAACGTTCATAATACCGTGAGTACTCATGTTTCACATTTTCGTTCAATTTGCTTTACATAATAGACCCCCAGAGATTAATTGAGAGATTGCTCTTGAGCAGGATCGCGTGATTACGGTCCTGTGCTGCCATCAATGGAAAATGCGGGCGGTTCGCGCATTCGCGATGAAAATGCCACCTAGTGATTTTGGTGCGTATATAGCGTAGGTAGGTAATATATACCCTGGTAATATTGCATGATGAGGACCAGGGGAGCCTATTCCTATCTAGAGGGTCTATTACGATTGATACTCTATAAATAGTACGTTCACCAACGGACGGCGACGCTATAATCATCTCTTAATCTCTTTTATGCCCGATTTCTTCACCTCCTGCAGGAAAACAAGCACCGTCAGGGGGTCTATTACGTAAAGCAAATTGAGCGAAAATGTGAAAAATGAGTAACTGACGGTAATACAGAACGTTTTTGGTGGTGAAAATGCGAGACCATTCATGTGAACTGGCTCGGCACAAATTTTTAAACGAAATGGTGAAGCATACAATAATAAACGCCCTGGGTTAAGTAATTCCCCATTTTTCGAGATTTTTAACGTATATTCCGTAAACAAAGTAGTTTACCATAGAAAATCGCAGAAAACTAGTAAATTACGTTTCCGATATGAACAATGCCGTAGATGGACGATATATGTATCTGCTAGGTTATGGACGTCTTTTAGCGCACATATAAACACAAAAATTATTAAGAAATAATTCGTTTCCTATTTGTATTCAACATGCTTTCGAATTAACCCTGTTTAATATTAAATTCCTAGTTGGATTTATTATTTTCTATTCAAAAAGAGAAGGGCGTAATGTACTTTGCGCTCACTTAGAAAGTTAGGGACTTGTTAGGGTATTGTACGTTGTAATACACACATAGAAAATCACGTATATTACATGACGTATTATACTTACCCAACTCTTATGAGGACTTGGAACTCAAGCAGCAGGACTGCGCAGACAAAAATCCATAACATGTGGACAGGCCATTAGTTTAAATGCAAACCTAGTCTATGGCAATTTGAATCGCTATAACTTACCCTTAATTTTTAATCAATTATAAATTAATTAATATTTCTGAATTTTCACAATGCTTTGCCTGGGGCCATCCTTTTTCTTTTTCTCATGTCCTCATCCTTTCCTATATATTCTATAAACGTAACAATGTACATATTTTGGAACAAATAAAAAATAAATTGGTATTGGATAGATCTTCAAAAGTCCTGATTAATCACAGCATTACAATACACCATGTACCATAGTTGGTATCAGATTGTTTAAATAAAATAGACACCAAGTTGCCCATTCCAAAATCTATTACTTTCCTTGTTTATTCATTTTTCCTTATTTAATAATAATCAAAACAATGATTTGATTTCAACAACATAATTGTCAATACTTTTTAATCTTTCAATATTATTAACAGCTGATAAATATGATAATAAAGATCGCATCATAAAATAATAATTATATTAATATTAGTCTCTTAACAATAAAGCTATATTGCTTTTGAATGGATATGAATGTATTATTGTCACTAGTTTAAAAAATGTAATTTCAGTCAAAGAAATGCGTAACTTACAAATAATATAATTGCTCAACATGGCAAACAATCAGGAATTAGGATGAATGGATGAATAGATTTGAGCAAGTATTCCAATTCGCGCGCACATCTATACTCAAAACGAAAGTCAAAGCGTTTGGCACCCTTTGATTCCATTGCTGTCGCGCTCTCGCCAAAAAAGTATGTATGCACTGATCGGCAATCTAACTGTCTGTACAAAGTGTATCACGTAAATTTGGATTTTACCCATGATATAGTAGAACTTATGAAGCCTCGTTTTTTAGGGCAAGGTTCTATATCTTGTACAATTTTGCGATAATTTTCCCATGCATCAGGTAAATTGAAACAAACTGCTCCTCCTCCTCTATTATACTGCGTGTCCTAATAAAATGGTATATATTAACATCAGTTAGCTACGTTTTACACGTGCCGGACAAAATCGTCAGAGATTGCATATCCGATCACAAAGTATATGGAACACCATAGCAGACGACGTCGAATACATACCGATGGATTGCCAAAAAGATCTCGAGACCGTCCGATGTCGGATATACGCACATAACTATATTTATATAGGAACGCGGAAAAGCCACTAACCCCTCGACGGAACAGGGTCACAGAGGATATTGTTTTTTTTTCGCACACAGCCTTCAAAACATATTACTGATGTTCAGATGTTAACTGTATAGGTATGTATTGAAAGAAAAAAAAGGGATACAAATACCCTCCAAGACTCTCTTTCTTTCTCTTGTCGCGATTTCTAAAATATTAGAACATACGACTGTGCATGTCTAGTATGAATATATTAGGTTGTCCCATAAGTTTCTTCCCTTTTTTTCATAGGACATGAATACACGATGCGGAAGGAACTTATGGGACAACCTAATAGTTTATATATATATACGTATCAAGTGTAAGAACTCAAATAAGAATTTTTACAAGATCCATGCATCAGTCATCCAGCAGCAGTGAAGAAATCATTTGTATGATCTGAACATTGTGCCATATCCAATAATGAAATTGGGTAAAAGTCGAAGACGTGTGAATGCTCTGATATCAATCGGATATCCAATGTCGAACGGTTCTGTACAACACTTGTGAATCCAGGTTGAAATTTACATAGGAATCTAATATCCAGCATCTCATGTCAGATACCTGTGAAACAAGTCTTACTAATATAATAAAAGATAAGTACACTTACCGCTCTATTAATATCACCAATGCAAGTCCAACTATTATTCTTATTGTTATTGACAACAATGGCCCACTTCGAGTGATCATGTGTACTTTTAAAGTTAACATTAGCTTTTTCCAAGACCAAAGATTGAATGTTCATCACCCTAAAATTATTTATAATTTTATAACTAAATATTTCAATGCAAATTTATATAAATATACTAATAATATAACTTCTTACTTGGTACCATTACATTCAGAAGGCAATTTACCTCGGCCATTCAACCATGACTGAACCAACATATCTGATTTTAATGCAGGTGCCACAAAGTCATCATATAAATCTAGAAATTATTGTCCAAGTAGAAATAAATTTCTAAAAGGCACTGTTTTCTTCTTTACTCTTATAAATACCTTTTTGCCACTTATCACTTTTAGCAAATGTTAAAAAGCCAAATGCTCCCAGTGACTGAATTAAACTCTTGTGATTATATGGTGGATCTTTAATCCAAACACGATTTACTAACTCATTTAGAGAAGGATAACTTTGTTTATACGGTAATGGGAAATTTTTGTCATAAATAACAACTTGATTATATATAAGCTGTTGACCAATGTTATTAATTTGATCTTTCTCAACAGAGATACAAAGAAAACTTTGTCCATAATTCCTTCCAGAAGCAGGATAACCATACTGACTATCAGGAATATTATGCGAATTCAATTGCACATTTTTAGATTGTGTCTGATTTTCACTCGTTTTTGAAGCAGGTGGGAAATGAGGTACACTATGAACCAACCAAAAACCTTTTTCCTTAGAAACTATTATAGCACCTTTGGCATGTCCATATTTTGCACTAGGTGTCCTATTTGGTGGTTGATCGCTGTATAACATCCATAGAATGGAATTATCCATCTGGAATTATAAAATATATTAACAGACATAATACATAACATAAATGCCATAAAATAGCTTCATTTCATGGTCTGTCCTAAGAAGTATTCTCTGGATACGTACTCCTTTATACAACGGTGCTAGAGTGTATCCCGGTATAGAATCCTTTGTACTTATATTATTTGCAGACAACTGCCAACCTTTATTAACTGATTCACTTGTCATATACAAGTAAGCATGTCCTTCCTTAATTAAAGGATTGGTGCTATGTGATATTTTTGGTATTTTGTATAAAACATACCTGAAATTATAAAAAAAGTATTACAAACTAAATATCAACTTAAAAATGAAATATCTTCAAACAAGCGAAAGTACCAATCTACTGGTTGATTATCCTCATTCTTGCATTGTATATCATCATATTCTTCACCAGATATAAACACTTTTGCAATTATCAAAAATACTAAGACTGCTTTAATCATTCTGTATATTTAAAATTATTATCTTACAGTTTGTAAACTATACGAAAATAAGATCTACAAAATTATTTCAACCCTGCTCATCTCTGTTTCAACCAACAATGAAAAAAGACAGTCGCGTCAATATTGGATCACACTTCTGTGCATACATATGTGCATACATATGTACATACATATGTACATACATACTACCTCAAATGACAGCACTCACAGAACATAATATAATTGAAAACATGGATCTAAGAACTAAGAATATATGGACCGAGCCCAAGCCAGAGGGGACAGTGTCGGAGTAAATAAGGAAGGAACACGTAGGAACAATGGGAAGGTAGCCATATTGTTGTGCCAAAATCTTATCTTCCTCTGATTGGTTGCGATTTAGTTGTCACTTTCAGAGTAGCGAGTAAAAAACGGTGCGGGCTGGTGCGGGCTGTGAGCAGATAAACAACGAATGAAGGACGATATGCCACTTGTAGCATAAAGATGGTTAAAAATTGTTTTACGTACGGGAGTGGCAAAAAGAAATCAGAGTAAACAGGAAATATGAAGCATATGACCTATTAATCAAGTTGCTGAAACATTTAACAACGATACAGCTCCCCTTTCCGACGCGCCGGCTTCCCCTCTTGGTCAAAGATGGGATTTTGGGCTTCGTCCAGGGTTGGGTAAGTATAATACGTCATGGAATACACGTGATTTTGTACGCGGATATTACAACGTATAATACGTTTCTAATTTTCAACGTAAGCGCGAAGTATATTATACCCTTGTATTACTAAATAGACAACGATAAATCCAATTAGAAATTTGATATTAAACTGGATTAAGTAGAAAGAATTTTGAACACACGCGCTAAATTAATTATTCCTTCAAAATTGTTACGTGTTCACACATGTGTTAAAAGACGTTTATAACCAAAGAATTCCGAAGTTCCATAGAAGCCCAAATCCTATGTCAGCGCTTGATGCTCTAATAGTTGACTAACAAACCAGGAGTGGGGGTAAAAAAGAAATCACATGTGTAAACTAATGGTATCTTACGTACAGGAGAAAGAGAGATGCATATAGAAAGACGAGTACTGTGTGTAAGACAAAAAAAGAATGCAATGCGCTGTATATCACCGTAAGATTCAGAGAGACGGAGAAATGATTACAGCGCTCCCATCCAATGGCTAACATACTATTTGTCGAGCATAAATGTTCGAATTCTTTATAGCTTCTATGGAGACTTCTGAATTCTTTGTTATAATTTAGCGGATACATATCGTACGCCTGCGGCATCTGCCATATTGAAAATTTAAAATTCTAAACAATTTTAAACGCAAGCGCCAAATCAATTTATTATTCCATGAAAATATTTACGTGTTTACATATGTGCTAAAAGACGTTTATAGCCTAGCGGATACCGTATATCGCACATCTGCGGCATCCTTAATATTGAAAACATAATTTACTACTATTTACGTACTTTTCTACGATTTTCTACGCTAAACTACGCGGTTCACGTAATATACGTCAAAAACCTCGAAAAAAACACGAAATTACCGACCCTGGTAAGGAGATTGCTCATGGGCTGAGTCGTGCGATCGCGTTCTATCCTCAATAGAGAATGATAGAGAATGCGGGTGGCTCGCGTACTTGCCACCTGATATCCCTCAGTGGCGGCCAAACTGAGGGATCCTCTTCATCTCTGCGGTGACAAACATCCTTTAACATCTTTTAACATCTGTTACTAGTCCACCAAGCTCTGTAGCAATAAAGTACCCACGATGACTTAAAAAAAAATTGGATCCCGTTAAGTGGTCCACCTAAACCTGAAAAAGGACACAAAACGACAGGAAAAAAATCCAGGAAGTCTGAGATTAGACAGAAAATAAGTTACTAAAAGTCAAAAATAATAACAGTATGTACACTGGTCTCGTATGTACACTTGTCTCATACCCGATAATCCCAGATTTCGAGTACGATGGAGACGTAGTCAATTAATCTCGCGAAAGTCGCATCCGTAGAGGCAGAGGTGAGTAAGTATAATACCTTTTGTAATATATATACGTGGTTTTCTACGAGTATATTTCAGCATATAATACGTCCCTAGTTTTCAACGTGAGCACGAATTATATTACGCACTTCTATTTCTAAATAAAAAATAATAAATCCAGTTAGAAAATTGATATTTAACAGTGTTAAGTCGAAAAAATGTTATACACATGCGTCAAATTTCTTACTAAGTCTCCACCGTCAGTATTTATTCAATACTGACTGGTGGAGACGCACTCAAAGCTGGATTAGATCAATCCGATATTGAGTGCGTCTCCACCACCTAGTTAGTTTGATGTTAAATAAAATCAGGCGGTAGAGACGTACCCGAATTCGGATTTATCCAGTACGATATTAAATAAATACCGACAGTGGAGACTTAGTAAATTATTCCTTAAAAATGTTTACGTGTTTACATGTGCGCTAAAAGACGTTTATAACCTAGAAGATGCCGTACATATATCTATGGCATCCTTCATATTGGAAACGTAATTTACTGTTTTTCTACGATTTTCTACGGTAAACTACATGGTATACATAATATACGTTAAAAACCTCGAGAAAACGTGAAATTACCGAACCCTGGCTTCGTCCATATATTCTTACGTCTATGGTATATGGAACTTCCATTGTACTTTCTCTACAGCCAATCAAAACCTCTTATTCGCGCTTCGTCGGTCCGACGCTTGTCGCTATAGCGTTAATAAAACACCGGCCTAACAAGGAGCGTGTCCATGATAAATGTGGAACAATTTCCGTATTTGACCGCTAGGTGGCATCGACTTGGATAGTTGTGAACCATGGGACATGAATACAGTCTGCCATTCACTGTGATTCACTGTGCACCACGTTAAGTGCGAAACGCAAGCAAAAGTGTCCTGTCAAATAATTAAAAAATATGAGAGAAAAGCTGTTGTATTTTGTTTGAGATACATTTCAAATATTTTCCTTTTAATTAGAAGATTAGATGTGAAGTTGCAGTACCTACGGTATCAATATTTTTGAAAATGTTAAAAAGTCAATTGTAGCGACACATACGATTTTTACTGTATTTAACCTCAATATCTGAAAATTAATCAAATAATTAATTTTAATAATAATACTAAATTTACTTGACACTTTACAGAAAATGGAAGATTTTATAGAAACCCGAGGTGCAAGTGTAAAGAAGGCAGCATCTTCAGATTTTATGAGAATAACTTTTGAAAGTCGACCAACAAAATCTCAGAATTGTTCAATTAATGAGAATTCAAAGACAAAAGAATGTGATCGTTATTTAAAAGTCGACAAAGAGTCTAGTATCGATCTTAAGAAAAAGCAAGATTTGGAAATGAAAAGAGCCAGATATGATGTTATTAAGTTTGGCATGTCTGGTTTTGCGAAGGCAAAGGCACAGGAGGCAAAGATCGCTCTTGCAGTAAGTTTAGGGGCCAAACCACCTAAAAATAGGCAAACAAATTATAAAATTTTAAAGGCTGAAAGATATAAAGCAAAATTGAAAGCACAAAAGGCGCAAGCAGTTTCTGGTTTAAAAAATAGCTTAGTCAAACCAAAATCTAGGCAAAGAAGTAGGAAAGAAGGTGGTATTTTAGGACTTTATGGAAAAGTGCAAAAAAACAGTGCAACTCCAAGTAAAAGAAACAACACTAATAAAAAAGGGAAAGCAAATAACAGTAAAAATTAAGAATCGATATACTCATTAATGACTTTTATTATTTTACTCGTTACAATGTCAATCTATTGCTAACGGTAACATTCTATGTACTCCATGTTATATACTGTACAAAGAATAACAAGTAATAAAATAATATTTTTATTTATTTCTGGATCCACATGGGCCAGCCTTGAGCATCGATACTATACCGTGTCTCGTTCAGGTCAGGGTGTATACAAAATAAGTAAAGATATAAGATTCCCAATGCTTCAATGGAATGATTCGGCACCTGATATACTACAGCCAATAAACCGATACATTAATCAAAGGCTGCTGCAGTTGGTGCCACATCTAACAGCATTTGGAGAAAGGCATTCACTCCCTCTGAAACGTAAGAAGCATTTTATTTATTATCCTTGTCCTCTAACTTTTCGCCTCCTTATTTGATTTTGAAGCTTACCCATGAATTTGGGAACGTATCGGTATTTTACAAATGGGAGGTAGAATAGCATTCCCGCAGCTATGAATCCAGCAGCGTACAGGTATTCAAATTGTGGATTGTCCACGATCGGAGCCACAATTAAGTATGCAGAAATGCCAAGTACAAATACGGGTATCAGAAGCGGGCATTTATAAGGCCGAGGATGATTAGGCCTTGTCCTCCTCATGACTAGCAAGGCGAGCATCGCTCCGCCGTAAAATATCCACGCGGTAAAGGAGAAGAAGTCGATGAGGGAGTCTATGTTGCCGGACAAGACCATGGCACCTAGAGGATTCATAAGCAGTAATCAATGTAAGAGGATCCGTCGTCGGCAAAGATCACGGTATTCATCGCGATCCGTACCTGCTACCAGAGAATGAAATATAAGTCCCGGAGCTGGAGTGAAACGGCGTACGTGGACATAGCTCAAACAATCGAGCAGATGTCCTTCCCGAGAGGCGGCGAAGCACAACCGACCTGCGGCGAATAGGGTTCCATTGGCGGAACCGAAAGTGCTCACCGCCACCGAGAGCGGCATAAGCCACGCCATCACGCCAAGGATCCGATTTCCGAACGTCTAAAAGTCAACAAGAATCCACGTGTAACAGTTTACGCGATCGGGAAAACGTTTCGACTCTTACGACAAATACTAAAGGAACGATTACGGGTTTCTTACCACGGCAACGGCCTCGCTTTCGATCATTTCCGTCGGCGACATGACTGCCAAATAAGAAACATTAATCAAGGCGTAACAGAGCGTGACGAGGGGAATGCCAATCATGATAGACCTTGGCAAGTTTCGGGAAGGATCCTTAATCTCCTCGGTCACGTAATTAAGATTATTCCATCCGTCGTAGGCCCAAAGGCCGGTATAAAACGCGGTGGCCAGTCTGCCGACGTTGAAGCTTTCGCCGTCGATAACTTGGAACGCGCCCTGGAGGTGCTGAGTGTTCCCTTGGGCAAGTTTGTAGGAGCCGCCGGCAACGACGACCAATATGGCGATCAGTTTGGCCGCGGTGAAAGCGTTTTGCACCCCGGTGGCCAGGTTGACGCTGTAACAATTGACCAGGAGTATCGATACGATCGCCAGGAGGGCCGCCAGCTTGACCACCTCCTGGGGCGGATCGCATTCGGCCGCGAACGCCTCGACGGCGTACTGGGCGAACGAGAGGCATATTATCGCCATCTGCGAGGGCTTCAGCACCAGGGTGGAGACCCAGGAGAAGAGGAACGCCGGTGGCGCGCCGAACGCGTCCATGAAGTAGGCGTATTCCGCTCCACTGCTCGTGTTCATCGTGCCGAGTTCCGCGTAGGCCAGAGCTCCGCAGAGGCTCAGCAGGCCACAGGCCGTCCACACCAGGAAGCTGACCCCGACGCTGCCGGTCCGCACCAGGAGGCCTGACGGCGAGACGAAGATTCCCGATCCAATCATCGTGCCGACAATTAGAGCCACCCCACTGACGAGTCCCACCCGTCTCTTGAGGTGAACAGGGTTGTCCTCCTCTGGGTCCGTCCCCTCCAACCCTCCGCCCCCTCCACCCCCGTCTTCGTCATCCCCCACACCGAGCCCCATTTGCCGCTGCCCCTGGGCTCGCAGCTTCGGTCGGCTCTCCCAGCCGTTCCTCCCGACTCCTGGGTCCGTCGCCGCTTCTCCTGCTCCGACGATCCAGGGCCCGCCGCCGTTCCCTCGCTGCTGCTGAGTTTGCTGCTGCCCGATGCTGCCCGCTTGCGGATCCTGTCCCGCGACTCCTGAAACCGATCGCAACCTAAGTTATCTCATCGCAGACGTTCGGTCATCTCGAGGTCGAGGGACGTATCGTCTCGTTTTTACAAATCTTAAATCGTTCCACTTGGTACATCTTTTTCTTTTCCACGTCAAGTCATTTTAACCTATTGTTTCGCTTATTATTTTAGAAAGAGATATTTTCTGTAAGATCGTTGCGATAGGTTTTACGAGAATCGATCGATCGGAGGTGGGCTTAACGTCCCCCTAGTTACTCGGTGTCAGGCGAGCGTACACGTGCGAGCCGCATTGTAATGAATGATTTAAATTAAGTCATACTCGCGGACGCGCGAGACGAGGGTGAATGGTCTCGTTTGGATTGGTTGATTGCGACTGAGCGTTGGTGCCTATGGACCTTAGGAAGGAAGTATCTCATCGTTACCCTCGGACGTCCTGGGACTTTAAAGGGTCTGAACGGTGCATCGAAGTTTTACGTCTATTTAATAGAAATCCCTTTCAGAAATGTTGCTTGAGGAAAAAACGTACATTCCAGACCGTCGTTGAATTTTCTGTTCAGACGTCAAGCAACAAATTGGAAACCGATGCAAGGAAAACATGCATTTGGGTCCCAAGACTCACGGTACGCGCAAGAAACTGATCTAAAGCAAACCAGCTTCGTTTCGCTTCCAAACTCTTGTACATCTTAACATTACGAGTAAATTACTGGTAACGCAACGAGTTTCAAGTGGGACTTCTTGAATTGGATACAAGAGCACAGAAGTTCGATTCGTACGATGCGGTTCCACCGTGGAGTCTACTTACATTGGCCTCATCGAATGACTTTAGAGCTGCGATATGACTAATTATCAACTAATCGCGAGTTTCTTATTGATGCTCATATCTCCACGACTGATCGAGCAGAGAACGCGCATTGACGAAGTTTTTCGGCTGCAATCTTTTTGCTGTCCGTTCCGCAACGAAACCTTTTCTGCCGACGAGATGCCACACAGCAATACGCGTTATTATATCAAGTCGTTGGGGTGACCGGAATAACCGATGGCTACGAGCCAAAGAATTCCTCGTGACCGGAGCTCGTTTCCCCTCTAAGTCGTAAGCAATAAATTCGACCATTTTTACGAAACCTTCGGAGGCCTACGCGCAACACGATCGAATTCTGAGAAAAATTCCATAGATAATACATTTACATTATCTCGCAATTCATTGTCTTCGTTTATTTTCCCTAAAATTGTAGAAACGTGCGGCGGGTGCGTATCGAGTTTAATAGACGTGGAAACCAGTAGGTGCCTGTTAGGGATGTTCGATTCCGATTGGATTCTTTTGGTGAAAAAATCGATTTTTAGAATCGATTCTTTACTATTCGATTTTCTTGAGAATCGATTCTTTACCCTCCGAATCGAGAAGCCGATTCGTTTTGACTGAAACGGTAGAGGGGAGAAATTCACTTCGCTCATTGGTTGCTGTTTGTCGCCACAAGATTGGCTACTAAAACTCAGCGTCGTGACGTACTTCCGTGGTAACTGACTACCTGACTTTCAACAGCCAATCAGAACCTCTCATTTACTCCGTCGACCATCTCGACCGGAAATATCGGCCAAAGGGAAAGCTAGAGAAGATGTATAATTGCTATATAAACGGCTAATAATTGTTTAGTCTTTTTATACAACATTCATTTCATTTTCATGGATGGCTTTTGACACGTAAAAATGTATTAATTAAATTTGTGTTAATTATATATAAAAATTTCCGATTTTTTGAATCTATTCTTGCAGAATCGGTTCTTTGGATTCCGATTTTTAAGAGAATCGATTTTTCATGATCCTATTCAGAATCGATTCTTCTAAGAGAATCGGACATCCCTAGTGCCTGTTAAAACTCCATGTATCGACGAATTTAAATGCTTTATGTATTTGGCATGGACGTCGACCGGAGTAACCACGTGTGGCATATCACTGTATATATGACTGCGATAAAGTCGCCTCGTGCGAACACGTGACACGGCCCGCGTAAAACGCACGGACTAACCGAACGTCGCGTAAGAACCCGAGAAGTGGCACCCTCAAGGTGACCTTCGCCCATTCGTACTATCGATCTCACCGACGCGCAGCTCATGCGGTCCACGATTGTACGCGTTCCCGCCTTTTAACGGCTCTTCCTCGCGATTGGTCAAATCTTGTCATTGCTTCAAAAGACGTCGTCGACGCAGACGGAACTTTCAATTCGAGTATCCACTCGTTTAATTCGAAAACGATATTCGAATTGTCCGATTTGTTTTCGGCATTGTATCCAGGAGTTCATAAACGACGTCCCAACATAGCGCCATCATTAAGGTGATATGTAAGTGTCATATATATATATATATACCAAAAAGTCAAAACGTTTATAAAACTTTTCTCCAAACTGGATGCACCGAATCATTTGAAACTTCAGTACGTGATTATGGAGACCCCAAGGAAGAACGCGATGCTCGTGAAATTTCATTCTTTGAGAAAAATTTTGTATTTATCTCAGACAAGAACCAAAAAAAGAACATTTTTTTCCAAAAATTAAATTTCACGAGCATCGCGTACTTCCGTAGGGCCTCCATAATCACGTATTAAAGTTTCAAATAAATTCAGTGCACCCAGTTTGGAGAAAAGTTTTACAAACATTTTCATTCTTCTCCTTAAGGTGATATGAAAGGATCATTCTATATATATAAAACATCAAAATATTTATAAAACTTTTCTCCAAACTGGGTGCATCATTTGAAACTTCAGCACGTGATTATGGAGGCCCTAAGGAAAAACGCGATGCTTGTAAGATTTCATTAAAAAAAATGTGATCTTGGTCTAGTCCGCGCTAAATGAAAAAAAATGTTGTTGAAAAATGAAATTTCATAGGCATCACATAAATCACATTAGCATCACCCTTAGGGTCTTCATAATCACATGCTGAAGTTTTAAATGACTTGGTGCACGCAGTTTGGAGAAAAGTTTTATACATATTTTGACGTTTTGATATATAGAATGACCCTTTCATATCACCTTAAGGGGATGTGATTGTAGCATCTGAGGGATCAGTTGTTCATGAAACTTGTCTCCGAACTGGACATACCGAATCGTTTCAAACATTACAACGTGAATATGGAGGCTATTAGGAAGGTCCTAACACCCATGAAATTTCATTTTTCAGCAAGATCTTTAAAATGTCTATAAACAAGTTTATATAAATAAGAATGGGTGTTAGGACCGTCCTTACAGCCTTCACCTTCACATTGTAAAGTTTAAAACAATTCGGTACACCCAGAGAAAAACTGCATAAGCGAGACCTCTTTGACGCCACTTTCACATCACCTTAAACCTGCGATGACGAGTAATGAATGTTACACGTTTCAAAATGCGAATATGTATAGGGCAAGTGAACTTCAGTTGATTTAAGGAATTGAAAGAAAGGTACGGTGAAAATCACAGGCTATTGTATTTTTCCAAAGGTCTTGCTTATGTATTATTTTTATCTTAAACGGAAGTTGACAAGTTTCCGTTGATTCTACGACTATGACTTTTATTCTGTATTTAATGTTGATGCCTCTAGTTTGAAAATCAACGAAATACTTGAATAACGAATGAACACTTTTTGTATGCGTAATACATAACAGAGTTTCGCTTATAAGAATATGTAGATAACAAGGAACTTTAGTTGGGATTCTTTCCTATACAGGAAAGAGATGTAATGAAAAAAGCACGGATAATGTAGTTGGCCTGCGTGAATCTTTGCGTTCTAATTGTAAGTGTACTCCCCTAGTGAGCCCGAAGGCCAATTGACGTCTATTACTATATCAACAGGGTCATTTTCCTTATCATCGAAATGAGTTTTCGAAATTAAGTTTTAAGTAGCGCTTTCCAAATAGCGATGTTTCGTTTCTTTCCGCATTTTATTATCCTCGTTTCCGTTGTTTTACTAAGGATTTTGAGAGGTCCCCATGAAACAAAAAAACCAACCTCCGTTTTTAACGGTTTTTAAATGTCAATTTTCAAACTTACTAGATGACATTTACATTAATTTAAATTATATGTAAAGAAGACTACACTTGTAAAATCTCTGTATACCGTACATTTTTTTTTATTTGAATTACTACGTAGCTGAATTAAAACAACAAATTACACGGTTTGCAAGGTGTCAAAACCATTTGAATTCACTCCTATTTTGGTAAAACTTTTATTTCGAGATTTAAAATATGCCTTTTTTGTTCGTTTCCCAACTTTGAGTCTTTTTTTTTTTAAATAATTTGTTCATAGCATTTGAACACGTATGATCCTTTTTACGCTTCGCTATTTATTCGCTCTTCAATTTAAATAGTATTTTGAATAACTTTTTGTTTTTGAAATTTGTAGACGATAAACAGAAGTCCCTTTAGGGACTAGCGCCTATTTCGCCTTCGTAGTGGTAATGTTTAACAATATTTTTCTCTTACGAAAGGAAATAATAATGTCATGTAATATCGAAGAATCGAAGTTTTAGATACGTTCATACTAAAGTTTGGACAATTTCTTGTGTGGTATTCAGACTTGTCATGTACTAGTTTGAGTTGTTCATTTAATATGAATAAATTTTCCCGTTTCTTACATTCTGAGTTCCTCATTTCTTCCATTTTGTCGGAATATTTCTAGAATGTTGAGTTACGATGTGGTCGTGGCTCTACTGTGTCTATCAACACAAGACACATGAAAGTATGGTACTTACTAGGAAGAATGCATAAATTGTAAAATTTATTAGCTTCTTCATACTTTGCAAGTCTTGAGTGAATGAATATACAAGGGTTATAAAATTAAACTTTGCTACACCATCAAATATGGTGTCATAAAAAGAAGTGACCTTGTAAGATGTCTATATTAGAAAAAACAATTCATACAAAATATTGATTAGCCAGTAATATAGCTAATGATATGCAAGCAGTACTTAATCATAGTACATATTTATTAGCGGTTGTAACTGCTTCCTTATTGTTAAGTGAGTGAGCAGTAGGGAATTTTTAATTATCGCCTTTAAAGGTACCTATTTAAACTAGCATTCATTTTACTACGACTTGGAATTTTAAGGAAATTGCTTGTTAATTATTTACACGAGGATTACAATTCATTTTTAATCAATTTTACTTCTGCTCAGAATGTTTTCTTCTTTTGGATTTCTTTTAACTTTGTAAACACTGGGATGTATAATATATTTAGGTATGATAAAATGTAATATTTTTATTTGAATTGAAATTGTACGAAACGTTAAAAAAGCCTGTCATTAATTGCAAACCTTCGGTGAATGAAACCTTTGAGCAAATAACGTCGTATGTCGAAGCGTTAATCACATTTTTATTATTTTGCTTGTATGCATATATTTCTTATGTAAGATAATCATAACTTTGCTCGTATTAGGTACTTAATAACGGATTCAGAACTATTCTAACAACATTTTTTCTAAATGCTCCTATTCTTCGAGCTGAATGGTCTGCTATTTTTTTTCTCTTGTGCAAGTTTTATAATTAACACGGAACATGGCGCTTTTATTACCAGTCTGTGTAATTTCTCAGGCTTCCTGGATTTTCTCACTTCCGTTATTCGATCGAGTTATTTTTAGAGCTCCACCGTGAATATCGGATCCACTTCTTTTTAGGTCACTAGAAAAATTATTTAAAGGTCAATGCGTATGCCCGACAACAATAGTCAGTAGTGATTTTATTAACATTCTCATATTTATTTACTGTTTTAGGTTAAAATCCTAATTTCAAAGTAACTCGAGGATAACCTTAATTCCTTGAATCCCACTCGTTATTTTCACATTATATAAATAAATCTTTCAAACAGTGATAAGCAAAATCTTGCATTTGCTCATCACTG
Organism: Orussus abietinus; assembly: GCF_000612105.2. NCBI lineage: Eukaryota > Metazoa > Arthropoda > Insecta > Hymenoptera > Orussidae > Orussus > Orussus abietinus. Next base: position 184,653 of record NW_019394322.1, read on the forward strand.
CTTTCAAATAATCTTTCAAACGCGGATGTCAAAATAATTTACACTTGTAACACCCAGATAACGACGTTTTACATCATTGTCCTCTAGTAAATGTACTACGTTTTCTGTGAGGATTTTTAGAACGCAAAAATGAAGGGTCAAGTACGTTTCATCAAACGACCATCGTTAAGGTGGCCCCAAATTAACTAAAAGTATATTTTGCGAAAAGTGGTTTCATTGCTTTAAATAAAAAAAAGAAAAAAAAAAGAAAAACTATACACAGAAGTGCCAACAATCGACAAGAAACTGGAGATATGTGCTTGACTGCATATGATGAAACTGAGCTCGCCTATTGTGGATGGGGAATACATTGCAAGAAAGTGGTACATGTGCCCAGGCATCTTTCAAACCTTCCGGTGCATACTCTGTGGTAATGTATGCAAAATACACACAAAAGCATTATGTTTTAACGGTAATTCTCTACGGATATGGCAGGCAATTGAATCCGCACGAGTATTTGGAATCGATGCTCGTGACTGCGTCGGATCGCTGAAATTGGCGGTGACCGCACGCAGAGTTACGAAAACTGCAAACACGTAACAGGTGATATCGTGATTTAAAGTCACGTAAGTTACGTGGCTCTTATTTCCCTGGAGTTTGACTCGACAAAGCAAGAACTTCCTAGGTAAACGATCTTTGGAATTTCATTGGGCCACTCTTGGACTTTGGCGTGACACAGTGCGTCAACATTTCGTTATGGAGAGCGGGAAGAATCCTCGTGTACTCGCGACGTCGTCAAGGTCAATCATCGAATTAGGTTATGAATTCCCAGAAGTAATTAGAGCGGGATACCGTTTATTGCCCGTCGACAGCGTAGACGCACACGCAGGTCCGGGTGGCGCCATTGTGTCACGTTAACTCGTTGCGAGATGCCGTAATGGTACAATTGCGTTCAATCGCGCTCCGAGGTGTTAGAGAATTGGAAACCGACGCTAATTGTCAAGGACAATAGCGCAGTCAGTCAACGGCAAAAACGCTTTGAAGGCACGATCGACGCGCACTTGCCCGAACGAAATCCTTCTCGAATAGCTTTAGCATTCGGGCGACGAAGGAGCACTGCTTGGGCCAGTGCACTGACTAAAAATAAGCTATGTATTTATAAGTTGTTTATATTGTATTTTATTGAACAACTTGACGGGAGGCATTCGTGTGATCTATGATTTCATGCCAGGGGTGAGCGATCAACTTGTCCGGGATCATCAGACAATGTTGAAACAGGACCTCTTAGTAAACAATAAATGACAAAATTATTACGTATACCAAAATAAAGCATTTTTTAAATCTATCAAGATGCAGAAATAGAGTGAAAAATAAAGTTTTAAAGAGATGCCCTGTTATATGCAGCTGGATTTAACAGAAACTGACGATTCTCATTTTCTTAACAGTCTGTCACATGTAGCTGAGTGGGGCCTTCGATCAATGTATTGGTATATGTATAATTAAATTGTAGTAACGTATGTACAAGTGGCGCCTATACGTATACTTTAAAATGCACACGTCCTTGGATTAACTGGCCTAAATTCGTTAGCAAGCCCTGGGAAGAGAGTTTAAAGTTTCTTGACGATTCCGAGTGCATCTCCAAAATAATTAATATTTTTCCAGCATAAATGCGCGATGTCTGTGTAACCGAAATCTGTGTACTTTTAACATCTTACTTTAGATATTTGACAGAAGTGTCATCTATTCTTGTCGATAGTTAATGATACAAAGAGATGTATGAAAGGTTATTTTAGAAATTGGCTTGTGATCTCTCCTGCCAAGTCCATTTCTAGCGTAGTTTGTACAAAATAATGTAATGAAAATAGTCACGCATCACATTGTTGGAGAAACCAGGTTGTCAATACGTGTAATGTGGTATTCTTCACTTACTTATACATATGTCAGTTTTACATGATATCGGATAAGAAACTACCCGACCAGACTTAGTCATTCTCGATCGGAGGTGCCAAGTTGAACCTATCTATTTCTGACCCGCCGAGTTCATTTTTATGCCCGGTTGTTATTACATTGTCCCGTTTATATAGGTTCGCTTCGGTACACCCTCGGTGCATTTCTGCACCCCCGGGTGCAAATCCATAATTGTTTCTCAATTAAATTACTATACCCGGTTATGATAATGTTCTGAAATTTGTTACAAGCAGCAATCGAAATTGCATTTACGATGCACCTGCATACGATTAAAAAACACTGTTAGGCTCGTACTTTCTCATTTCTTGTCGTTTTTAAGTAATTAAGTAGAAGTAAACAGGATCAGGAAGTGATTTAAACTTTAAATAGGTTAAACCTAACGATCCTAAATTCGCACATCTCTCGGTACCTTTTTTGACATTACGCTTTTGCATGTACCAACCCCATTGCGCAATCAGTAAAAAAAGAAACAATAAAATTCTACGAAAGATACGCGTTCCGATGTAAACGGATCGGCGCCCGAAGCACCTCTATTTTACTCGAGTTCATCCTGTTTAAAGACATCTCGTGTGTCACTGCTCCTCGATCTCCGAAACGCCGAGTTCCATTTCAACCCTGCCTTGGATGACGCAACAATACGCGCCACTGCACAGTGGCGTAGAAACGAGGGTCTTACGAGGCAACAGCCTCTACCAAATAAGGATATTTTTAACAAATGCGTCCAATTTTTCAGACACCGAATTTCACCTACTTCCTTACTAAGACCAGGTGAAATTTTGGTTAATACCGATCAGTACCATTTTCATCATTGACTAAATTTTCACAGGTGGTTCCACTTCAACCTTCCTTTTCCCTCCTCATTCTGCGCGTTAATTTAATGTTCAGTAACAAACAACTGTATACCAATTTAATATGTTAACACTCTACCGAAGATCGAATACCAGTTATTTCCTCAAACTAACTTTGGATACCACGCAAGTTACACTAAGCCAAGCTGTATTGAATCTTGATTAAGGATCGTATATGAATGGGTTTTTAAGCGCGACTCGTAATAAAGCCATAAGTATCGCTCTAAATTAAACTTTTCGTAAACATGCCTTAAACACGTAGTAGATCGTGTAAACGAGAAGTAGTCAGAATGGGAAAGGGGGGATTTTAGAGGCCATTGAAAATGCTGACTAGCTTCGCAAAATTGGAACCTCCCGGAATTAGAGGATGTGCCACCCCGCGACCGATTACCTCGACTCTGAGTAAGTAAAATGCACATTTCTTTTAATGAATACATTAAATGAGTAGGATAGATCGTAGTCATAATTTAGAATCTAACCGGGTAGATAAATATCGATCATTATAGAAACCCATCCATATACGTCAATCGACATCTTCCCCTGCTATTTACCTCGTTTGTTGGGCACGACATACATGACGCTGGGAAGGACCGACTAGAAGGGCGGATCGTGAAACCGCCTCTCATGACACCTCGACGACTTTTCAGAGCTACGACTTCCCTGGCCGTCCGTCTACTTAACTTGCCCTTGTGTCTCGAGTGGATTTCGGCACCTGTCCTGGTAAGAAGACGGCTCGACCGACTTGACCGCTCTTCTGCTTCCCCTAACTATACTTATCCACTGTCTGGACCTTTCTCTCCCTCTTTATCACCGTGTCGGTCTTCCTTAGCTCGAAAATTCCCGGGCAGAAGGCATGTGTACTATTTCATCAGCTCTTGGGCGGCATCCACCGGTCCACTCGAGTGCGTTCCTCGATGTCCGCTCCCCGAACGCTCGCGCTAAACTGCGCTGAACTGGGCGTGCATGAACGCCGCCCGGCGTCGGCGCTCAATGCCGCTCGATATTTCCGACGCTGTCATTGGACCTCGCCTAGAGAAGTTCGTCGGCTGCGAACTCGGGGTCCGCCGTCGACGCGTCCATTGAAACTATACCCCCTGTTGGCCGCGTCGCCGTTTCCTCAAGGCTCGAGCAGGCCCAGACGAATCCTTGACTGCGTGAACCTCGTCACCCGGCCAAGCACTGACGAGTTTCCGCGGGCCTCTGCGAGCCCGCAAAGCCGTATCTGTTGCTTTAACGCTAAAGATACCGACAATTGATACATTATTTCACAATTTTTACAATTGATACATACCTATTTTTACCGGAACCGGTCGAATTACCGGTTTTTAAAAATAAGTTATATTTCTGTCGATTGAATGTAGCTAACAATTAATTTACTAAAGGCAATAATAAACGAAATGATTCTTAAGTAGTCATTAAAACAACTTATTTTCTTTACTTTCAATGTTTGTATTATTTCCATTTAAACTTTTTGAACTTAACTACTACTTAAACTTGATGAAATATGTGCACGTGATTAATGTCGCGGGTATTGTGACAATGTTCAATCAATATACACTGACAAAATAGAAATGCCCACATTTGTCATATATGCGTTGGCATTTACGTGTATAATGAAGTGATATTAAGGAATATCTAAATTTGTTTAAAAATTAAAAATTTTAAGTGGATTATTCAACCGATCATTTGACCGATATGGTAGTTTTAGTATTAATTGACCTACGTACCCTTCCTTTTCGTACGTCTCTAGTTGGATACCCGCAAAACTCCGCTCCGGAATGACTAGAAATTGAAGTAAGGGAAATATGATGATCATAAATCTGCTTTTCTTTGACAATGATATTTTCAATGAAATAACGTGTAAATTATTGCAGGGTTTATAAAAAATGTGTTGAGGAATTCATAATGAAATGTGCAAACCGATCTGAGCATTTTCGTCGTTTGAAGCTCGATTCAAGACTGCGCGGAATTTATCGTGCTGATAAAATTTCTCAAGATCAAAGAAATCTTGGAGATTTTGCACGTTCCCAAATGTGCGCGATAATGCACGTTTAATTTTAATCATCGTAATCGCACCTACGTGCATCGGTTATATCTGATTGTCTCTAATTAAAGGATTATCATAGAACTTCGAGCTCAAATTTATCTTCGATAGGATCGGTCTTTATTATTGAATTCTAAATATTTCTCTTCGACGTTATCAATTATTTGACGATTTTTAAATTGTCTCGCTCCCGATATGGGATCTTCAGTGGAACTACATGTAGACGTTGGAGGATTAAGAAAATGGATGTTGAGTATTTAATTTGAGAATTTAATTTCACGCACTCGTTATCCAAAGATGTGTTGAGTGCATGGACCTTTTATCATCTGGTGAATTCACATTTCGGAGATTTTAAAAATGATACAAAGTACTCTCAACTTGAATCGACATCTTCGTATCTACACGGACCGATTCAATCATATCGATTTCCCTTTTATTAACACTTTATCTACCAGCGAATGTGGAAGAAAATGGCGATCACGGGTATCGTAAACCCGATTAATTGGCTTTCGGTAGATAAAGTGTTAAATAACTGAAAAAGCCGAGCATCTCAAATACAAGTTAGTTTGATAAAAATTGTATGCCACAACATCATGGTTAATGGTCGAGAAAACATTTGCCACAATACCATCGTAGTTAATGGCCTAGGAAAGATATTTTGCAATATTAAAAATTGAAAAAAATGAAATTGCACACAAATTCTTATAGGATTGTTTTATTCTGTATTGAATAAAACATTGTTATTCCTTCCTACAGTTCTATGGAAATAGAGAGTTAATTAACGGAATAAAATGAAAATGAATTAAAGTCTTATTACATGTACTATTCTTGGTATACAAGCAGTTGCTTTCAATGCCGTTAGGTTACAAATGTTTTCTTTGACACTTATTAGTTTGTGTGGAGATTTAGCTTCTCGACTAATGTCCAATGATTGTTTATTATCGATGTTTATAATACCGGGGTTAACATTTAATAATATCAGATTAGACAATGAGACCATAAGCACCAAGCGCTCAATTACTTCAATTGGGGCGATGCCCAACTATTCATTGGCGACTCGTTGACCTTATATGTAATCGTCAAATTCTGGTTGTCACGATGAACGGAATCATAAAATATACATCTGCTTATAGTGACGCGCATAATTATCGTTATAAATGTCTAAACAAGTATATGAATATATAAAGTTATCTAATAAAAATTTGTAGATGCAATAGAAAAATCCAAAACCACACAAATAAATAAATCATAATTTAAATCGTTAGTTTAGTATAAAGCACACGTGCAAATATTCATTAGTAGTATTACACATGATCAATTTTGTGCAAAGATATTGTTATATGTTAGCTACATGTAAGAAGGTTGAAAATGAATGAAAAATATTTCAAACGAAGAATTGAATTCTAAAATTAATAGTTAGTAATTGTGGAAAGCTATGTATATCAGAAATAAACTTGCGTTGTGAAAAAAAATGTTATAATTCTTAAACAGAGTATCTTTTTTATTGTTATAAGAATTATTGTTAACACACACTCTGTTCGTCTATATTCTCTATTGCATTTGGTTTTAGAAGAAATCTAGTTTAATGAATCTTAGTAAAGAACACTCTATCATTCACTTTAAATCTCAGTTTAAAGTGTTGAAAAGAAGACAATATTTAAAAAAATAAATATACACACACATATAAGATTTCAAACTAAATAAGTATATTAAATTCATGTATATTTATATATTTCCCATGCGTGATTACAAGCGTAACTTTCTGTCCACAAAATATTATGACGTTTTCATTAAGATTTCTGTTCTCTTTTTGGTTATATTACATCATTTATTTCAGAATAAAGTCATGTTAGAAGTAATTGGTAAAGCAGGTATGGTAGGATAAAGGTGTGGAACCCAGGGTTAAGTTATATTAATTTATTCCTGAATGCATCGATATTATNGCATCACGTAATTCCCTACGTCTTCTTGGAAGATAGCGTTCACGGTGCTTATTTTTCTATCTTTTCCTGTATGCTTCACCATTTTGCTTAAAAATTTTGTGTCGAGCCAGTTCATATGAATAGTCTCGCATTTTCTTCACCAAAAACGTTCCGTAATACCGTGAGTACTCATTTTTCACATTTTCGCTCAATTTGCTTTATGTAATAGACCCTAATGTAGTACCAATAATAATTATATTAACTATAATAATAAATCTAACTTCTCTTTTGTAAATACTAGGCCACCTGACTACTTATGTATATCCCAATTAAAAATAATTATGTATATATAGAATATACAATAGTAAAATCCGTCAAATGCATAACAATTAATCTTTAAAAAATCGATTATTATATGCAAGTTATACTGAATAAATAATTTAATTCAGTGCGAGCTGATGAAGTAACGGTAGACGAGAGTAGCAAGAACACCAAGTGCGACAGGAATCAGCCATGATCTCCAAGAATCACTGGAATTGGCAATTGTTACATCACCATGCAGCAGCTACCATTAACAGGTTATAAGTTTAAAACTAATCTACATTACCATGCATTCAAATGTGTTTAAGGATGTATGATACGTAGCAAATATTTATGCTACGCAAGCTAAAACAGTCTAACTTTTTCTGGCACTCGGAAGTAGCTATGGGACAATTTTCTTACAGAAAAAAGTAAAATTACGTTATAAATATGTTACAAGAATACAATATTTTGTTAAATTCACCTTATGTTAAATATAATAATAAACCAGCATGAAAATTCAGAATGTATTAAATATAAATATAAATACCTGGAATTATCTTTTCCATTTGATTTATTTGACCAGTCCTCGCTTTTCTTGTCATCAGATTTTGTTCTATCTTCCTAAAAATTTAGAATTGCATGTGTGTAAAATTGTTAAACACCTTCAAATATATAAAGTGTTCAATGCGATATAGATATTTACTTTTACAAGTTCTCCTATTTGATATGGTTCCATCATTTGCCTGGCATCACTAGAATGACCAACATCTTCAAAAGCTTCGGTTGCATCTCTCCCAGATTGTTCCTGAATGACTTCTTCTCCTCCAGGGTGCTTAAGTTTTAGAAAAAAAAAATTGATTAAATTACGCAATGGGTTATCAGTTATGAAAACAGGGTTATAATTTCATCAAAGTTGCCATTACTTTGGTACTAAGATTAATATTTTTCATCCGATTTTTTAATGGGAAACATAATTTATTACCCATTGTATAAAATGACAATTATTTAATTTTAAGAATATTCGATTTTATGAGCATAAGTAAAGCAATTTTCTATTAAGTTATGAATAACATATGGTTAAGAAAATATTTACACTTCATTTGTGTCCGTAAATCATTCAAAGATGTACCCTACCTCATTAAGAAATTTTGTGACGTCGTAAACTTTATTATGAATTATAATCCACGTTTCCTTAGTGTCCTTGTGCTTGGCTACCTCCAACCGAGTGTACGTGTTAGTGGTAGGAGCAGTACTCGCAGTTGCCATTTTTACACTATAGATGATGAATCTTCCTATATAATATATTTAAGTAAACTTTATNTAAAAAAATGTATTAAAATACTTTGACAACAATCAGTTTTGTTAACTTTAACCTGCTTATTTGGCAATTCAACTTTTTTCATGTGTAGAATACTAAAAAAATAAAGATTAACGTAATGAATAAATGTAATTTTGAAATGTCTCAATCTTGCATGACAAATAACAAAATGTAAAGTTTAAGTTAAAAATAATGACTTACGTTCTAAATCCTGTAGCACAAAAACATCGTCGCAACATTCATTCCAACATTTGAAATATTTATAACTTGCAGCGACAGCAGCACCTAGACTCACTACTTCCCAGACACAGTTCACATACTGACTGAATAACATAACTAAAAGTAACAATAAATTTGCTCGCATATTCATACTGCCTAATGTTTTTTTATAATATTACACGGATACAGGCTAAAAGGAGACTTAAAAAATAAGAATAACCTAATGCAGAAAATTCAGACGTCTCCATAGAAGCCCCATAAGATACGGAAGTTTGATACTCGATAAATAGTACGTTCACCAACGGACGGCGGCGCTGTAATCAGCTCTTAATCTCTCTTATGCCCGATTTCTTCACCTCCTGCAGGAAAACAAGCACCGTCAGGGGGGTCTATTACATAAAGCAAATTGAGCGAAAATGTGAAAAATGAGTACTCACGGTATTACGGAACGTTTTTGGTGAAGAAAATGCGAGACTATTCATATGAACTGGCTCGACACAAAATTTTTAAGCAAAATGGTGAAGCATACAGGAAAAGATAGAAAAATAAGCACCGTGAACGCTATCTTCCAAGAAGACGTAGGGAATTACGTGATGCCTCAGACCCATTTTCATTAAAAGAAAGAAAGTTTACTAGTATGTACATACAGGTTAGTTTTTGTTATTGCGAGGATATATTACATTATTAAACATTGAAAACTGTTAAATAATTAATGCTTCCATGACATGATAAAAAAATTATATTGTTAAACATCTAATTATACTACATGTATGTAAATATGAATGTAGTACATATTTAAAAAATATAGATAGACTCGAGTCCTCTTCTTTACTTTTAACAACTTTCCTTCTTCCCGCCTTTCCTGTCTATAACCCACTACCTCTCAACAATTTTCGATTTACAAGGTATGTACCTTTATTTAGCAATATTACTAGACCGGAAGTGCTAGTAATCTTGTTCTTTCACATAGCGAATACGTAATTTGGCGAATAAACCCACGTGAGATGACAGTGCGAGAAGTGAGCGCTCTCGTCAAAAATCGTAATAAACGCCCAGAGCGTTGATTCGCCCTGGCTCAGCACTCACTTTTCGCATTGTCATCTCACGTGGGTTTATTCGCCGAATTACGTATTCGCTACGTGAAAGAACGAGATTATTAGCACTTCCGGTCTAGTAATATTGCTAAATAAAGTTACATACCTTGTAATTTGAAAATTGTTGAGGTAATGGGTTACAGACAGGAAAGGCGGGAAGATGGAAAGCCGTTAAAGATAAAGAAGAAGACTCGAGTCTATCTATATTTTTGAAATGTGTATTACATTTATATTTACATGTACTTTAGAAGTACATTATAAGTTCAACAATATAACTTTCTTATCATGTCATGGAAGCATGAATTATTTAACCATTTTCAATGTTTAATAATGTAATGTAACCTCGCAATAACAAAAACTAACCTGTATGTACATACTAGTAAACTTTCTTTCTTTTAATGAAAATGGGTCTGAGGCATCACGTAATTCCCTACGTCTTCTTGGAAGATAGCGTTCACGGTGCTTATTTTTCTATCTTTTCCTGTATGCTTCACAATTTTGCTTAAAAATTTGTGTCGAGCCAGTTCATATGAATGGTCTTGCATTTTCACCACCAAAAACGTTCCGTAATACCGTGAGCTACTCATTTTTCACATTTTCGCTCAATTTGCTTTATGTAATAGACCCCCCTGACGGTGCTTGTTTTCCTGCAGGAGGTGAAGAAATCGGGCATAAGAGAGATTAAGAGCTGATTACAGCGCCGCCGTCCGTTGGTGAACGTACTATTTATCGAGTATCAAACTTCCGTATCTTATGGGGCTTCTATGGAGACGTCTGAATTTTCTGCATTAGGTTATTCTTATTTTTTAAGTCTCCTTTTAGCCTGTATCCGTGTAATATTATAAAAAAACATTAGGCAGTATGAATATGCGAGCAAATTTATTGTTACTTTTAGTTATGTTATTCAGTCAGTATGTGAACTGTGTCTGGGAAGTAGTGAGTCTAGGTGCTGCTGTCGCTGCAAGTTATAAATATTTCAAATGTTGGAATGAATGTTGCGACGATGTTTTTGTGCTACAGGATTTAGAACGTAAGTCATTATTTTTAACTTAAACTTTACATTTTGTTATTTGTCATGCAAGATTGAGACATTTCAAAATTACATTTATTCATTACGTTAATCTTTATTTTTTTAGTATTCTACACATGAAAAAAGTTGAATTGCCAAATAAGCAGGTTAAAGTTAACAAAACTGATTGTTGTCAAAGTATTTTAATACATTTTTTTATTACTAGAGAATGTTATGAATGTTTTAGATAAAATTATTGACATTATATGCTAATCACAACAGCTATGTACTTACATTTTTCTTTATAATTTTTAAACATCATTTAATATAATTTTATTCCCATAAAATCATGTTAGTCTAATATAAATGATTTTTCATTTTAGATCTCAACAAAATGTTTAATTCACAGTTATTTGGACAACACATTGCACATGAAATTATAATGAGTGCATTACGTGGTCACTTATGGAATAACAATCCTCGAAAAGCACTTGTCTTAAGTCTACATGGCGTGCCAGGAAGTGGCAAAAATTATGTGACACATATGATTGCTATGGCTTTTTATAAAAACCATCATAAGAGTAAATATTTTCATTTTTTCAATGGTAGAAGTGATTTCCCTCAACATCAAAATATCAATGAGTATAAGGTTAGTAGTATAATTTGAATGAAAAGCGAAATATAAAATTAAATTGTAAAAAAATTATGAATGTAGCCTGCTGCACATGGTATTTGTTTTTTTTTCTGGCATGTTTGTGGTATTGTGGTACTGGCAGTCGTGCTGGTTGCCCTGCATGGTCTCAAGCAGATTGCGATGCACTTAGCTTCGGACAAAACAAGCTACTTAGGTGAATGACAGGCTTGTTCCCAAAACATAAAGACAAAATGTGAATGAAGTGAGAGGTCGAAGATTCTGATTGGTTCCTCATTTCAACCAGCACAATACAAAGTAAAAAAAAAATAGTACACGTTCAATCACCAAAAAACCTGCAGGGCTCCTAGCACCACTGCTTGTAGTGACATCATTTTCAAGCATGGTACCCAGCACAACTGTCATCGCTGCTCCAATTGAATGACCTAGCAAGAAAGCAAACACTATGTGCAGCAGGCTTTTCTTTAGAAAGCAAGTTGTTACAGATATAATAACCAGAGAATATATCCAGACTAATTAGGAAAACCCAAGTACATAGACATTAGATCAACCTCTGTACCTTATGAAGTAAAATGTATATATTCAATTAATTTAAATGTTTAACCGACTTCTTTACTATTATGTTTATTAATTTTGGAATCATAATTTAGTACCTAATGTTGCACATAAGTTGTCCCTGTTATGTATTCAAAATATACAAAATTATCATATTTAACAGGTGAAGATTCAGGATACAATTACAAATGCTTTGAGGGAATGTGAAAAATCTATTTTTGTATTTGATGAAGTGGATAAAATGCCAGAGGGTTTGTTAAACGTACTTGTACCATTCTTAGAATATCATTCACATGTCATGGGTGGAAAAGTATCGACAAATCATGCTATCTTCATATTTTTGTCTAATACTGGTAGTAGGCAAATTGTTATGCGTCTTCTTGAGCTTTGGGAACAAGGTAAAAAGCGTATTGAGACAACGCTTCTAGATTTCGAACGCGTAATAGCTATGGGCGCTTTTAATGAAAAAGGTGGCTTTCATAAGAGCGATACTATAGAAGCTAGTCTCATAGATCACTATGTGCCATTTTTACCAATGGAAGAGCAGCACGTAATGATGTGTGTGAAAGCAGCATTTACAGAAAGAAATCTGCAACCAACAAAAGAAATGATGGAAGAGAGTATGACACTTGTTACCTACGGTCCTCCTCCTCATTTTCTTTACTCCAATACTGGTTGCAAGAGATTAGACCAAAAAGTTGCAGCAATTGCATATCGGTCAGATTTGAAAAGCTAGTCGCGTGTCTGTCGGAGACTTATGTGAAAAGGTACAATGGCATAAATAACGTTCCATGGTCATGTAACGATTTGACAAACTTCTAATTTTATTAAGAAGTTTTGTTGGCACGATTGTCAAAGAACACCTATGGAATGAAAAATATTGTGAACTTTTGTATGATAATGTTAATTGTGTCATATGCTGAAGCATTAGTGTATCTTTATACATACACAATAAATATATACTTATGTACATTTCTATAAACGGCGCGATTTAACTATCGCATTAATATAACATATATGTATATATATAATATGTAATTTTATATTATAACAGTATTCGTTCAGTAAAACGCGGGTAACAGCATCCCCGTACAGTAACATCTATAGAAAGCTTTATAAAATATATATTTGAATTGATTTTTTATCGTAACGAAATGGTGGGACCATGTGTATAATATATGAGATATATTCACATAAGTCAAAACAAATCACATGGAAGGACGATCTCAAGGAATGGAATGCCCTAGAGTAAAATTAAAATGCTGATAGAGTCCAATTAATTAAATACTGTCTATTCTTCTTCGACATATTCTTTAGGGAAAAATCCAACTTGATCGCCGATCTTTCCTTTCCACCATCCTTTTGCATCACCTTCCTTACTCAGAACAACAACTCTGCAACCACGGCGTAAACTTAGTTGGTTGCGTTCACTCCCTCGGAAATCAAATAATGCTTTTGCCAACACTCGTCTGAACGGCCACAATAGACGTTGATCTAATTTTTCAAAATTTTCTGATAACGACGCTCTTTCATAATACTCTACGAGTTCGATGACACTTTTGAAAAAACGAGACTCGCTAAGGTAGTATAGATCTGCTCCCTCACTGTGTCGTTTAAATACTCTAATATGCTTGACTGCCCCTACAGCCCTGTAAATAAAATATAATGTTATAAGATATTTAAATAAGAAAAATACGATCTTATTTTATACCGATTATGTAAGAATGTTTTACAATAATAGGTTTTTAAGTAGTGATTACAAATTTCGCTAGCTTTAACTGAATTTTGAATGATAACATTTAATAAATTTTATATTTATCCTATTTTTATGAGATGTATGACTAATGAGCAGAATGTATTTTTTAATATTATCTACGTTTTCATTATTATATATTAAATATATTATTTCACGTTGTTGTCGAGAAATAGATTACTCTAAATAAATGTTTTAATCATACTCCAGAGATCAATAACGTATGTATCGTTAATATGGAACACTTGTATTTTAAATACTATTAAAACAGAGTGGTGTTTTTACTAAACTCCTGTAACAGATATTTGACACATTTCCTCAGAAATTCTTGAGATGAAAGAATTCGAACAAATTTTTGTTTTCTATTCCAGTGATGGGGTCAGAGCATTTTTGGAAAATCTTTGTAGTGAGATAAGCGTGCTAAAAGTAGTACATTATGCTTACTTGATGCTAAGAGCATAGTTAGTTTCGTGTTTAAGTCGAGGTTGACCCGCTGGTCGAACGCGTAACATGTACGTGCCGTCTTCACGCGGTTCCAGTTTATGAGCCGCTGCGTCTCTGCCCATTTCTCCGACGAACCACAATTTGGTTGCCAAGGCACGTTCATAAGGCGATGGTGGCGGTGGGGGAGGCGGTGGTGGAATAGGCGTACAACGCCCTGAGTATGATATGCATTGTTTATGCACCGCTAGCCGACATACATCACACCTGTATCCCTGCAATTCAGACAATGCAACATGCAACAAGATTCATCAATCATAACGCAAGGAGAGACGGGAATATTAATAACTGACTGAAGTTTGGATTCGTTCTCGAACGCACATAACACTTGCCTTTGAAACAAATTTAATACACTATTCTGAGTTTCGCTTACGTACGTTTTTCAAATATCTAAATATCAACGATGCGGTACTTTGAACTAATACAAATGCGTGCGATAGGAAAAGTAAATAACGAAACCTCCGAAAGCCATTCCAGACTTCAGGAATATTCTTGATGACGTCAAAGAATACATTACTTGAAAGATCCGTCCTTTAAGAAACTTGCCACATCGCTGGCAACTACGTGCGGTATCGAACGTCGTCAATCTGAATTTGTGATTTGTGTTACGGCACGCCGCAGGATTAACGTTATCCATCGCATCCTGCAATGCTTTGATCCACGTTTGTTTTTGCTCTTCGGTTCGAGCGTATAAAGTGTACGCGGTGTACGCTTGCTTGTGCACCAGTAGCCATTGATAAGACCATCGGGAATCTCTTCCAAGGGTCCGTCTTCCTGTATGATCTTCCAGCCGGTAATCATCCAATCGAAGAGTCTCTCTATAGCAATATTGATCCCCCTTTCCGGCTTTACATACCAACACAGCTTGCTCAAAGACAAATGCGTACCGTGCTTTCACCCGTTGATCGCCATGAGCCTTGACCTAGAGTACAAGAAAATTGAAAGATACAAATACATCAATGTAACAAAAATGTCCTCTTAATCCAGCTCTACAAACTTTGAGCTCCCCGTCCATCAGCAGCCGCCCGAAGTCCTTCAGTCGCGGCTCACATTCCCTCACGTTCCAATCAACTATCGAGGCCTGTATATCTCTGATTATATCCAACGTATCGGAATCACGTTTAACTTCGTTTATATATTGTGCTACGTCAACCATCACTTCTCTAGCTCTGCCCAATTGTCGGCGATCATCGACCCAGTCTCGTGGAGTCTCCTCCACCAGTTTGTCCAATAATAAGTGGTATTTGAGCACCCTCTGCATCGGTACGGACAGTATGTCTCGCAACTTGAACTTGCCGTTGTTTGCTTCTTGTTGGCACCTCTAAAGCAGGGAACCGATTCAATGGTGATTAGCATAGCTCGAGGTCTGACCTAACTGAGATTAGCGAACTTACGATAACTTCCTGGTTAATCGCCTCGTTACGTGCGCATAAGTCTTGCAACGTACTCTGGGCAGCAGTCAAATTTGCGCAGTAGTCTCCGTAAATGAGGAATTTTTCTCGCCAGTCGAGAAACACCTGTGCCAAGGCAGCTCCATTGCGGGCTTTCCGAAGTTGACTGTGAAACCCGACATGGATCTCCGAGAGTTCTTTGATTCCGAAGAAGATCTTTGCGGAATCCTCGGGTCGAAGTAACGCCGAAAGCGGTCTCGCGAAATGCTTCAGCATGCTGTTCAGTACTTCAGAATAATTCCTTTCTGTCTCCACTAGTTCCTGGACAACGTAATCCCTCTTCTCTCCTCCGGATATTACACCACCCTACAGAGACTTCCATTAGTAAGAAAGTACTCGTAAGCAATGCGAGTGAGGTAAACGAAATCTTATTATTGATACTTAACTGACGAAAGCAAATTGCCTGGGAATTAATCCCGGGTCGAACGAAGAGTGCAAGCTAAACTTTTGCATGGTGGAGAACAAACGAGTAGAAGTTGAAATTTACTATTAAGAGTGTTAACTAAATGTAATAGTATTGAGTTAGCCCACAAGTTCGTGCCGTTTAAATATTCAAAATGTCATAATATTTTTCTTAACGAGGGATCGAAAAACTACCGATCATTGGGAAGTTGTGCACAACGAAATTTCGTTAAATTTCACTTACAATACATTCATAGAGATACAAAAAAGAAACGGCACAAACTTATGGGATAGTCCATTAGGTCGATAAATATTCATCATGCAAATCGGATGACAGCTCCGTTTTCAGATTTCGTTGACTTTTCAGTGTAAGCAAACACCACTCAACGGTACTTGTTATAAAGACTTTAGCATTTTCTGTAAATGGTATAAATTTTTCTTTTCGATTATTGACAAGCGGTACTCTTCAACTGTTGATCTGATGAAGACGTTTGATACAAATTTATTATTTGTCCCTGAAGTGTTATTCATACTATCCTAACAGAAGTCGATTTAATGTTGAGTTGTTCGAAGCAATGTTTAAAATGTACCTTCTATTTTAATCGTAAAGTCTAGATATTTTTCATATTTATGTTGATTAACATCAGTACTTGATCCAACCCCGTATGGGGTCATGCGTCATTGAACGCATTCAACAGTTCTGGAAACGGGTCCGCACGTCTTCGGTTTTAGTTCAGATCCGATAGCTAACTTATACAAAAAAGGAAAGAAAATCATAGAAATAATAATGACCTGAGCAGCAGACGGGGGTAATGGCAGATGCAAACTACAAAGATCCTGGTAAATTTCTTCGCTTCGAGCATGATTGCAGTATGCTCCGTAACCATCCTCCGCGACTGGATCTTCGTTGTCCCCCCCATTGCCTGGCTCATCGCCCTCCCGTCGCTTAAATCTTCGACGACGTCCTTCGTCTTCGCGTCTTTCGAATAAAAACATAAACAGCCATGCACTATCAGCCATATGGTACAAACGTGTTTGTAAACTTAACCGGTAATCTATTATTATCAATTATTTAACTCCACTACGAAAAACGATAAGAATAAACGTTATGCAAAGCCACTGAACTGCGCACAAATCTTAAAGCTTCAATTGTCGCAATTTTCGAGTAACTACCCGGTAGAGAACAATTTTAATACCTCTTTAAGCTGTACAATTGAAATTTCTGTGAACGTTGAACGTGTTAAACAAATTATTTTTGACACTTATAATGGCATTTATAAGAAATAAATATTGGCAATTGAAGATTTTTTTGTTAATTACACGACCAATCATTATAAGCGATAAACAACTTCCGCTAGAAGGGCAGAACCATAAACTTAGTGTATTACATATTGGTACCGCAACAAAGTTTGCAATAGTTATTGTTTCATTTAACTTTGGTACTCTTGGGAAATAATCCGTAGGCAATATATTTACTCTTTTTTTAGAGACCTCTAAACGTCGAGACCTCTTAATGTCGTAACCGGAGTAAAGGATATTACTGTGCGTTGCAGATTTGTGCATAGTGCAGTGTACGCAACTAAATGCACGTTTAGGAACATTGCTACTTGAGAAAGAGCGCAAGTGCCAATGAGACGTTATTTCCGGACCATCCTGATTGAATTATGTTAAACGAAGGTTTTACGTAAACTGTCACTGCCGCTCACGGGGAATCATGTTCTCAGTGAGGCTTGCTACTTTTTCCGCAGGTCCTCTGACGCTTTAACTACCAAGACGCAATACGACATGTACCTCTTCCACGGAAGGCCAATCGTATTGAGGTGTAGTCGAAAAGTAGATCAATTCCTGATAAACTTGATACTCACCTAGGTCCACACCCCTAGGTTTTATGGTAAACGCCACCACTGCTTCCGTGGGGCTAAATTTTAACAGTCTATTAACAGATATTATTGGAAATTTATTCATACCCAAAAAAGTCTCATGGAAATGAACGACCTACATTTATCCATGGTTATTTATTCTACGAGTAGATAACCTCTGGCATGACAGAATTTAATGTTCAATAGTTGTACAAGGGGGGCGTAAATGTACTTGTACAAATTCAACTTCTTAAAAAGTTAGTAGTTTAATGGTAAAAATGAAAGAAACTCACCCTGCACCTGCGCTCTGTAAATTCTTATAAATATCTTCCTGAGATCTGTCGCGTCCCACGGAGAAGCCACTGTAATTAAATATCACTAGTGATCGAGCTGTCGTGAGGAAAAAAGTAAAGGACATTAAATGTACTTACGGAATGCCTTTGCGTCTCAGGTAAGGACAACTTGACAAAGCGGAAAGAGTACACAGTACTCGATGAAAGTTTGATAGGTCGAATAACATGGTAGGCTCAAATAAATCTGTGTCTGGTAGGCCAAACATGGAGGAGCAAGCAGACAAGAAAATTTTTATATTACGTAAACACAAAAATTGTGCCATTTGAGGTGTTTGATTTACATCCTTCATGTCTATACATCCAGGCTCTATGATGTTCAGCAGATTGCACAGTAACACTCCATCACGCAATGTATAAGCCAAGTCAAAAGCAGTCGCCGAAGTCCAATTAGCACGATGGTCTGCACGTAGTGCTCCACATCGTGTCAACCAATTTGCGCATTTGTGCCATCCATGTCCTACATCCGTTCCTCCATCTCTTCCACTCATTTCTCTTCTTTATTTTTCAATCGAAAAATTAAAGAGTAGACATAAAATCAGCCAATGCATGTACCATGAGTTTAATTGGATTTACTATCTTCTCCTTATGATAGTCATGAAATCTAAATAGAAGGTTCTTTAATTACTTGTTAGATATAAGTATCTTGAGATACTTCATTTTAAATAAAGTTATCAATTATGTGCACGTAAGTATAACATATTCAATGAAATTTTAAACAACTCTGATTTAAAAATTTACTTTTTAGAATTATAAAATTTAGTAACCTTTGGGAATATATTTAAATGCCAATTTTGATCTACATCATTACCACTGAAATTAATGAATAATGCTGAAATAATAATTACAGATCATAAATTATTATGATGAATGTTTTTTCCAACCCAATAATACTAAAACATTTTAATAATTAATCAAAATCTTTAATTATATAGTATAATACCTAAATATTAAGAAATAATTTAAATGTTCCCTATGATCCCTTGTATTTGTAATCTATTAAAAAGTCAGAATTTCTCTTTAATCATAAATAATAATTCACTACTTCTTATACAATAGGCTCCAAGTAATTTTATCAATACATACTAGCTAATTGTAAAAAATTAATCATCCCTAGCTATACTCAAAAATAAAAATGATAAAACATAATGGCTAAGTATTTCCTTTTGTTTCACAACTGATCTAATTATTTTCATGAAAACCTTGATAATAAACTATCACCTAAGTTGAACGAAAATTGTTTTACTTTCAATAACAGAAATTGACGTCTAGCTTAGTGTCCACGACTGGTGAATCATCAGCAATAAAGGATGCACGATCCGTGCTTAGAATATAGATTCGCAGATAACGGGGAAAAACAAAATCGGTAAAATCGTGACACACGTCAGATCCGTAACATGTTAAACCCTCAAAGGGAGGCTCGCGCAAGTGGTTAGATTGGATCTAGTACATATCAACACTAGCATGAGATCTTAAAATATCAAAACCTACCTCCGCACGGCGGAGGTCTCGCTCCGTTCCGACACCTCTGTATACTTCTGGAAAAGGTTACGTTATATCGTAATTCGATGAGCACAATCTCATCGTAACGTGATACGTCTGCTACTAACACTACTTAGCATAGAATATGCTGCCACGTAATTAGCCCTCTCAACGGTGCCATAACCGAAATCTTCTCTTGTTTAATCAACCATTCTACCGTTTTATCGAGATATTCTGACATCTGGCTTGGTTGCGGCCTCCATTTTGAATTATTGTTGATCTTCCGATTCAGTCGCTTAGGTTGGTCCAGACCAAGGACTCGATACTATAGAGGATTGCTCGACAGAGGTAAGTTGGGAGATTGCTCACGGGCAGGGTCACGCGATCGCTGTCAGTGCTGCCCTCGGTGGAGAATACGGGCGGCTCACGCACTTACCTCCAATAGCGGCCCAACTCAGAGATAAAGAGCAGAGATAAATTGGATCCACTGTATTATATAGTAAACTGGAAAACTCGCCACGTTTAAGAAACACAGCGAGTGTGTTCCAGAGAGAGATAGATTTGACCACTCCTGTAGCCTTGTCGGACAGGGTTCAGAAAGCATTGGTGCGACGAAGATAAGCGATGGCCGGCACTCCATCATTATTCCAACCTCCGAGAAATAATAATTGCTCTTCATTAAGCATGCATCCGTATCCCACAACCGCTCCTACAACGCCTCAACTTGAAGAGAACAACCCGTCCTATCAGGGAAAGGACAATAACAGGTGCGAAAAAAATTCTGCGGGGCAGGACAGTCCGAAAACCCGCTGATAATGATATGATTTACTGCAAAAATCACTTCAAGCCCCTATATCTCCTCAAAAAAATATCTCAGCTGCTCGTACGACGCCCTAGTTTGAACGGAAGAACCTTTCCTATCGGGTAGAGGGTCATGGCAGGTGCAAAAAGAACCCAACGGGGCAGAGAACGTCCGAAAACCTGCTACAAATGATGTGATTTATATACATCAAAAATTGCTTCAAACCCCTGTATCTCCCTAGAAAGAAAAAAAATCGTAGCCGCTCGTCCGACGCCTCAATTTAAACGAAAAAACCTTTCCTGTCGAGAATGCAGGCGGCTCGTGCACTTGTTAGATTTTTGCCGGGAAGTCGGAGCCCTCCCTGCGGGCGGGCCTCCTCGCGCTGTTAGGACGAACTGAGGCCCTGCCTCCGTGGGTCCGGCATCCGGCGGCCTCTGCAGGTCCGACTCCTGCATGGTCCAGGTAGCCTGAGGGAAGAAGCAGGTGCAACCCTCCATGGTGTTAGATGGCCCTTGACGCAGTTCCCCAGGTCCTCCTCGTAGGTGCCCTACAGGCGCTTCTCCGGTCGCTGTCTTGATGGCCCTGGTGCCTTGTTTTGGGTCATCCCACGCACGCACGCACCGAGTCGGGCCGTAGCACTTAAAATCTTCCCAATTTGGCGAGACCTTGAACGCCTAAATATTCACACTAGGTGAAGGAAATTAAAATTGGGCTGGAAAAGGTCCTAATATGGCTTACTGCCAATGAGACGGTGCGAAAGATGACATTGTTTTATTTCAGTTCCTTTCGAATACGCTATTGAAGAGAGATGGATTAATTGGATACGAGGTACCCAATTAAATAATTAAAATGCCTGTTTTCGGCCAAAGGGAATAAAAGGGAACTTCGAGGACGATTAATTGCATATAATTTATAATTCGTGATTCATCTTACCATTAATTAAACAAAACATTGCAAAGGAAAGAAAAAGTTCTCAGCTGAGATCCCTAACACGCTCCTTCGAGTTCGCGTCCCTTTAATAAAGCAAAACAATATATATAAATGCAAACGGCGTGATTGAAATAAAAGTAATATTTTGGCCAACGGCCGTCACCATCCCCGCCCCATCAGCCACTGCCGCCCAGAACAACGGTTCTCAGTGGCCGTTGCTGCGGCGGTAAAATGGTCCCGTTTTGTGACGGCATTTCCCCCAACAAAATGCCACGTCACAACATATACGTAACCGCGAAGCCATGTGTAAGCATGAAACGCCACCGAATTCTTAACGCCAAGTTTGGGATATACCCAACCCACGAGGTCTATTACGTAAAGCAAATTGAGCGAAAATGTGAAAAATGAGTAGCTCACGGTATTACGGAACGTTTTTGGAGGTGAAAATGCGAGACCATTCATATGAATTGGAATGACACAAATTTTTAAGCGAAATGATGAAGCATACAAGAAAAGTTAGAAAAATAAGCACCTTGAACGCCATCTTCCACGGATTGACACCGAAATTCAAAACGGACAACCTTCTGGTGTTTTAATCTTTGGCAATAATCGTATTCGGGGACGTAATAATAACAACTTTATTAGAAGAAGAAGGGAATTACGTGATGCCTCAGACCAGTTTTCACTAGAAGAAAGACAATTTACTAGGATGTACAGGTTAGTTTTTGTTATTGCGAGGTTATATTACATTATAAAACATCGAAAACTGTTAATTAATTCATGCTTACATGACACGATGAGAAATTATATTGTTGAACTTCTTATTATAGTATATGTAAATATGAATGTAATACATATTAGAAACAATATAGACAGACTCGAGTCATCTTCTTTACTTTTAACGGCTTTCCATCTTCCCGCCTTTTCTGTCTATAACCCACTATTTCTCAACAATTTTCGATTTACAAGGTATATACCTTTATTTAAAATATTACTACACCGGAAGTGCTAGTGATCTCGTTCTTTCATATAGCGAATACGTAATTCGGCGAATAAACCCACGTGAGATGAAAGTGCGAGAAGTGAATGCTGTCGTCAAAAATACGTAATAAACGCCCTGGCTCAAACAGTTTGACTATAAATAATGGACGTGAAAATATATGGACGGAGCCCGAAGTCCCATATTTGACTAGGGGGAAAGCCTGCGCGTCGGAAAGGATAGGGTAGAATAGCCATATTGTTGTCTTCTGATTAGTAGGTCATCTGCTCCATATTTCCCATTTGCTCTATCTTATTTATTTTTGCCACTCCTGTACATAAAACATAATGTTTAACCATCTTTATGCTACAAGTATCATAGCGTCTTTCATTTATTGTTCATCGTTTTTTACTAGTTACTCTTAATGTAACAACTGAACCTCAACCAATCAGAGGAAACTAAAATTTTGGCACAACAATATGGCTGCCTTCCATTGTTCCTACGGGTTCCCCCTTACTTGCTCCGACACTCGCCCCGTAACAAATTTCTATTCATAACCCTAGATTGCTAACAGAGGGAGTTGACATGTGTTCACTGAACTCAGTCGATGGTTTCCCCCTGTCCTCTCTGCCCTCTCCGGCCGAGCAGCGTACTAGCAGCGGGAGCAGCGCGGAATTTGAATCGCCTGAGAGGCAGAATGGATTTCCTAAAGAAAATAAATATTTATAAACAAAAACAATTAATGAAAATTATTTAAGTAATATTGTGAAGCGTCCCTGACCCACCTAACGTAGTTTTTGTTAAAAGATAATTTACAGAATTTTATAAAGAATATAATAAAACATGTTCTATTAAATGTTAACAAGTTTCTCAGCGATTCAATTGTTCCATTCACTGAACCAAAGTTAGAATATTACCTTAGCTTAAAAGAAATAGTTTCTAAATATATATACAGTGAAATACCGTAGGAAAATTTACGATGCATCAACTATCGGACATAGGAACGAAATCGTGATTTCATGTCTCTTACATATTTACGTTCTACACAATTCTTCGTATTCCTCGAATAAATGGACACCTGTAAATCATTAAATCAGCATATAAATGAGCACCCTTAAACATAAGAAAGGCTTTTCTTATCCGAGTTTATTATAAACGCAAATCGGAGTTTCTCTTATGAATTGATATCATTCGAAATAGGTATCCAAAACGTAAAACCCCATTTCCATTTCGTATTTGAAATAAGAACAATAAACTATTATGGATTTCCAATTTTAAATAG